>NW_015557064.1:641518-676991 GCF_001515605.1 Sinocyclocheilus anshuiensis | reverse complement strand
CGACAGCTGATTTGGCCCGCTATTTTAATATTATTATTGTATAATTGCCTGCCGAATGTACTAAAGCGATTACTTCCGAATTCGCCATTCGATAATGAAATCTCTAATAAATCACGAATCGGTTAGTCGTGACTGGCTTCGGCTCGCGCGTTAACTTGTAATCTGTAACCTATTACATTTCCAAAGTAACCTTCCCAACACTGCTTATGCGTGATCAAATGCTTCCGCAGATTTATAGTACTACTATAGCATTTCACCTGAGCATTGCGAATCACGCGTATTGCCATGATAAGCGCTAAATGAATGACAGGCTTTCTGTTGTAACATTAAAAAATCGACGCGTTTCAGAAAGGCGGGGCATAGAGGAGAAACAATAATGTGCAGTATGTGGAAAATAATGTGTTTTTTTAACCTTAAACCACATAAACACATTTCATTACACCAAATACACAAAATAATGTTCTTTTTTAGCAACGTCATATGACCCCTTTAAAATGAATGTGCCCTTACAACGGTGTTGTTTTGGCTGTGGATTCTTTTGAACCTATGTGTGTGAAAGTGGGTTATCAGAGTACATAAGGTTCTCTGTCCGTGTTAACTGAACAGATGCAGACAGACCATGATATCAGACTGACATGCCACTCTGACCACATACAGGACATTTAGGGCTTCTGTTAACTGATTTTCAGTTTACATCTTGATTTTATGTGTTTATTTCTAGTATTTTGATTTAGACTAAAGTCAGATTGTTAATATATTAATCATCATTTAGTCATTGAAATACTTATAGGTCATCCTGGAAGTTTGCTCAGCCCCCCTAGTGGGCCCCGACCCCCCTGGTTGAGAAGCACTGCTTTAGATTAGAACTAGCTTTATATTTCTAGCTGTAGGGAAGAGTTGACAGGCTCAGTAGCTCTGCAGTTTTTGGTTTCCCCTATTTGGGTTTGTGACCTTTAAACTAAACCACTGTACTACTAGGACACCCCTCTTGAATAAAAAATAATTCCACATGTTCAGTAACAAAAACATTACAATAAAATGAGGCAAAGATTGCATGAACAAAGATTACACCAACAAATCACACTATTTCCAGCTGCTTGTACTCAGGGCTGTGGTGTTATGATGGTAAGGAGGACCTTCAGGAAGGGGTGGAGAGCTCGTACTTGATGAGAACATTCAGCTTAGCTGTGCGCAAAACAATAGCTCACGTCTCTAGAGTAGACTTGTTTTCGTAAGGCTTCCTGCTCTATATCCCACCCATCACTTCTGCTTTGGAAGAGGGGGTTGGGGGGGGAGTGTAGGGCCTACATCTGTGGGGCTTTTGGCCTCTTTTGACGGAAGCAAAGCATTAGCTGCAAACAATCTTAAAGATTATAGCGATGTTTGTATTTGGTGGTATAAAACCTGTCTTTTTGATACTGAAAAATGCATAGTTATTCGCATGGTCACATAAAGGAGAAATGGAACCAGAGGTTGATAGTGTGTCCTTTTGGCATCCCATTTTATGCAAAATAAGTAAACTGCTACCCTTTCATAGAACATTGACATTCAAAAGACTGTGTGTACAGTATCATATAAGTAAGAATGGGGCTTGTTGTTACATGAGAAGTTGTCATAAGGGCTGTGTCTCAGTATATGATTTTGAGTCAAAAGTTTAATTACACAAATGAGTGTTTTTGTATGTTGGTTTCAAACTCGTAGAATGGTCAAACCTTGAAAATGGTCTTATTGTGAGCAATACAACCGCAATGACATCTACTCAGAGTCACACAGGTTGAACAGTGCTCTCAAGACAAGGATATTTTCATTCAGGTCAGTTCGGGTTGGTGACAAGTTGTCACCAGTTTTAAATGTATTATAAATTTATATGATTTCATTTTTCATATAAAATGGCCAATACTATTGTTGTATTTTACAGGTAACTTTTTGCTGTTTGATAAAATATTTAATGTTTCATATTTTTTACCTTTTAAATTTAGCTGAAAGCATTTGGAAGCCTATCTAATGGCCGGTCCTGGTGTGACAACATGTCCCGCTGTTGAAGGTCAGTGTTACGGTATGTGTCTTTACAGAAACTGAGAAACTGACTCACTGGAGTAAAAAGTAGCATTATTCAAGACGATCATGTCTTAAAATTATCAATAATAAACGATCTTTAGTTTTTATATATCATGTATGAATATTTTATAGCTTTATTATACTCTCTTTGGCTAGAGGATGTAAAACTCAGGTAAACTTTTACACTGTCATTTCTTGATCAGAAGTGCTCTGATAGTTAGCAACAGACATTTTCAACAGAATAAACCAAGTTTTTATTTTAGTTTCATTTTATTTTTTTAATACAGTAAAGCAGTGTAGTCAAAAATAGCACGGACACTCCTGATCCAGTACTTTCTAATGATGTCACTTTTGGCCAACACATTATTACCCACATACATTTCCATGCTTTAAGCAGGGCTGAAGCAAGGAGGGGCTTGAAACTTCCTCTTTATGACCTCTGACTGCTTACAATCTGCAAAAAAGGAATGACAGGCATTTCAATCCGGGGACTCAAGAGTTCGATTGCGTGTCTTACGAGTTCGCAAAGTATGGAAAAGCTCTTTTGAGAAGCAGATCTCAGAGCTGGAGGAGTGAAATGAGTCTCCTGTTATGTCAATCGAGTGGGCTTTGTTGCACAAGTTCTTGGGGCGTCGTATGATTTTTGTTTAGCGGCCCATTGAAGATCGACATGGGCCAGACATCTGTCTCCAGCTTGTCTCAGGGAGCGAGCGGTAAGTGTCTGGAAGGGCTTGTTCTTCATTCGGTGACCCGCTGTTTACTCACCCACACCGCTATCTCAATTAACGCTCAGGGAGGGATGACGTGACTAGTCCTAGTTCTTGTCGTTGTCTGCGGAAACCCAAGTTCATTTTCAAGTCTGATATAGCTTACTTGCCTGTTGGTTTTCACTTAATCTACTGCTATATACGTGATGCGACGAACTAAAACACTGCCATTATAATGTTCGAAGCGAGCGAGTGGATCTTGGTTTGTCGCGTGCAGTGCAAACGATCAACAAGTGGGACTTTGTCAAGTGCATCTTTCGGCGAATCGAGGCGTTTGTGTTGATGCTTTATTTAACAGTAACATCTTTGCTTGAAAAGCACGAAGAAACATAGCTGGCTCGTGCATTCAGGAAATTATTGTTTCACTCTGTTCTTTTGCTCACATGTTGCTGTTAGAAATGTACTTCCTAATTCGTATCGGAGTGCATAACGTAAAAAATGTAAGTCATTTTAACGAGAAAAAAAAAAAAAAACCCCTGATGTGAAATGATACAGTTTAAACGTGTTACTTTGTTAACTGTAAGTTGCCATACAGTGATATTTGTAAAACAATACATGCACGTTTAGGCTTAATTCATACAAAACATATTACAATAGGCTATTTTTAATATAGATTCTCAGCATTTATGGTGGACTTTTTAAGGGGCATTCCCAGAATTGCGTGCGTGAACCATCACATTTGTTTAGACTTTATTTAAAAACTTGTTTTCTTATTTTTACGTTAATGTTGCATTGTATTTCTGTTTCGTGTTTGTGTGAGTGATACTTTGCTAATTTGTTATTATTGGCTGCATTTGTTGGAGAGAACTTTATCATGTGGCCTTCCATTGTTCTGCTACCTGTATTAATAATTTTACACAAACAATCAGATTTAAGTATGTATTTTAATAAACTGACATGCTATTTCATTCTGTAATAATTGTAACATCACCTTTTCATAGTAAAAAAAGTGATGAATGGCAGCTACTGCCATTTTTTACTGTAAATTTAACAAAGCATTTTTTTCACAATGGAGATGTGTTATTCGTTGATTTTAAGTTATTTATTTAAAAAAAGCAGCAACAATAACAGAAATGTCTTAGTGTACGCTACAATCAAGTTCCAGTAGCTACAATTTCAAGCAAGCATTCCACAATGCAGTGTTATTGTGATCTTAAGCTTCTTTCTGCACCAAATGTTGAATCACAAACCACTACCTTCATTTCCCCATAATTTCAGTTAATGCCAGAGTGCTATGATATAAAAGCTTTTTTTGCTATCAGTTTACCAGCTCTCAAAGGAAACTTGATCAGATGTTATTTGTGTGTCCTCATGAGCAGCATGCTTATGCTTTAAATAATACTGAATCATGTTTTAAATTGTTTTGATTTTGTCTGAAATGTATAGCAACTGGCTGGATCTGAAAGGCCACAGAAATAAATGAAACGAAATGGTTATATGGCACAGAATGATCTCTACCTCTCTATTAATTAGATCCAGAAATATTCAGCACTATTATTTTGTCTTGGGTCTAGTTTTTTTTTTTTAATCGTTTTATAGGAAAGGCCATTGCAAACATAGGCATTTCCTTTCTGTAAATAGAGGAACAAAGTGTTGACTGAAATTGGCCTATTATTTTTTCATTGGTATTATGAGGAACTGAGGCTGTAGGATTAGCCTATGCTGCAAGCAAATGCTAATACGAAGCTAGATTCAGCATTTGTTATAGGCTTAATGCACTTACCAGATTTCCAAAAGTAGGCTACATCACTCAGTCGAAGAGTAAATTTAAAACGGTAATATTTGATGACTTAAAAAGTGTTATAACTGTCCTTGGCTCATTTTTTGACTTATTCTTCAGCATTACAGAATTTTAGGCTTAAAGCATTGAGATAATGAACTAATTATCAGCATGAGTGCATTTTTGACACATCTCTTGTGCTCAGCTGCTTTGTCTTTATATTTAGAAGCATAAGGCAAGTCAAATGTGTGATTGTTCTGTAAGAAATATGCTGTCAGGGATGTTGATACGAGCTGCGCTGCAATATGACTTTTTAACCCTTAAGTCTCACATGCCTCTTTTGGAAGCCTTGGAGGTTTGAATAACTGATGCCTTTTGTTTTCTGGTCATCATGATTATTTGTCACGTTTCATGCATTTTCAGTGGCCTCCCTTTCATAAAAGAGGAAGTGAGCAATTCAGTCAACAGTACAACCTCACATGTGATATTAAACATAGTATTTCCAGCAATTTTGCTTTGTTTTGCCATAATGTGGTTCTGAATGTTATGGCTAAAAATAGTTCAAATCTATATTTTTCAGCCTTTTGGTGATATGCACAGCCATCTTAGCATAATATATGAAAATTGTCATAAAATTGCCTTTTTTGTGTGATGCAAATTGAAGTTGAAGTAGAGTTTTATATCAATTCTCAGTGGTTTTTTGGCAACTGTTTCTCAGAAGGAATTGAACTTAGAAACTTTTTTAAGCAATTCATACAACTATAAAGTGCATAAAGTATCAAACTATCATCATGTACAGTATTTCAACAGTTTACTGTAGCTCTACTTTTATTCTGCAGTATCCACACCTGTTCATCTGTGCCCTCCAGATGAATTCTTCTTGCTCAGTTGTGAACCGGTGTCCTCTTCGGTTTAAATGTGCTTGATCCTCTGAGGTTTGATCTTGGGGACTGTACTCATCACTGGGAGTTCTGGGAGTAACACATTCTATTAATAATCCAATCACAGGCCAACTGTATGTTGACAGGCCAATGAAGTCTAGGGTCAGTGGCTCCTTGGGGAGAATTGATTAGTAAAGAGGCGCTTTGGCATCCTCATGATGGTGGTGATAAGACCTCAGACATGTCATCTAGCACATTCCTGTCACATCTGTCCGCTAATGAATTCCCTCAGTGCAGTGTGAAAAACAGACTTCACGTTTGAGTTTCACACATTTCTATGTGAAAAATATCCTGATTTCCAGTCAGTTTTTGGACTTCTAGAGATGTTTCGTGATGCATGTGGAAGCAATGTGTGTTTGGCAGCTGATTACACACTGCCACATAAATGGAGTATTGATGCGTGGCAGAAGCTTACACTCTTAAAAAGAAAGGTTTCAAAATAAGGTTTTCATAGCAACACCCCCAACAAACCTTTCAGTGAACAGTTCATTGAGGAACCATTTTTTACTTAGTGTGAAGAACATTAATAATCTGAAGAACCTTTCACACTTATGAAGAACCTTTTGTGCAGTGGAAAGATTCAATGGATGTTAACGGTTCTTCATGGAACCTCAGATGCCAATAAAGAAGTTAGATTTTTATGAGTGTAGTTTTGGAGCTTGAGTCTATTTTTGCTGCATGTCATGTTCTGTATGTCTGTTTTTAACAGCACAATCTTTTTATTATCTACTGCAGGCTCCTATGAAACAACATTAAATAATGGAGTGAACCACTTAAAAAAACATTGGAAATGTGTGGTAAATGTCAAGCAGTCAGTTGAAGCAACATTCTGTGATAAGTTTGAGAAAGGACATTTGTACAAAGTGAAATACAGCTAAGTTTGCCTCTCATTTTGTTTCTAAATTCGTTGGCTGTGTTTTGACAGTATAATGAGAAACAAGTGATAAAATCTCATAGTTGAGATGCAAGAGTCAGGAAGTTACCGTCTCCTGAGCATTTGAAGGAGTAGTTCTCGAAAAATGAGAAGTTACTCACCCTCATGTCATTCCAAACATCACAAAAAAAAATTGGTGTTGGATTTACTTTGAAACTATTTTCACTCATAAATTGCTCAAATATTTTTTACAAATAATTACTAAGAAATGACAAATAACACACTGAATTAAGCATGAAGTTTTGAAGTAGAAAGACTGAAATAGTGTTTTCTTGTAAAACGTATACTGCAATAATCATCATACAGTGCTGTATGACTGACTTTTACTGTGGACCGCAAAAGAAGATATTTTAAGAAATGTTGAGGTCCAGACAACATTGGACTCCACTGACCTCCAATAAATGGAAGAAAAGGCCAAAATATTCAGTTTGTCCCTTGGAGGTCTGTTATTTTTTATAGATTTCTTTAATAGAGAAGGTCTCATAACAATGACCCATACACACACTGACCCAGGTCTCTGCTGTAATTCTGCAGAGAACAATGTAATCGTGTGTGCATTTTCTTGAAATGATAAATGGTGTCACTGCTTTGGAGCCTGACTATTTGTTTATTGTTCTCAGTTCTTTGATGCCGTTTAGGCGTGTGGAAATGCTCTTGTGATCATTTTACACTTCATCTGGCCAGGTGTGCCTGTGACATTAGGTCTGCTGTTCTGTTGGATTATATTTGATAAACGGGTTTAATATCTCTTTGCGTAGCCCATGTGGAAAAGCCACACCTCTCTGTCAGAATCCATTCTTTTTGCAAGCTAAGAAGAAATTATGTAGGGGTGGGGGTAGGGTGGAAGAGAGTTCAATTCTTGGTTGAATCACAAACCTTAAGCCTTAAGTGAGCATCTAACCTAAAATAATCAGTCGGTTCTATGATTAAGGGTCTGGGTTGACTTCTTTGAATATGTTTGTAGCAGACATTAGAAGCACAAATCCCAAGTTTTTTTAAATATTAAATATATTATATAAACTATATAAACTACTATATTAGTTGTAATTGTAAGAAAAAAAAAATGAAATTAAAAAAAAATGAAATGAAAAAAGATTAAATATATAAATCCGTGTATCATTCGATCACACCTTGGCAACCACCCAGAGTACCCTAGCAATATTTCTAAGCCATATAATCCGTGTATCATTCGATCATTCGTTTTTTGATTTAATATTGAAAGTAGAAAAATGAGAAAACGGCTCCTTTTTTCGTATTTTCGTTTTTTTCCGAAACACGAAAAACGAGAATTCAGCTTAAATTTTAGTTTTTCGTTCTTGGGTGGAAAAATGAATAAACAGCTTGAATATTCGATTTCTACACGTGGGCGGGAATTAAACGCCCCTTTCTGCTGATTGGTCAGCCGAAGATCAATCCTCAGTTCCGCGCAGCAGAATAATAGTCCTCCGCTGCTGCAGTTGTATGGATTCTTAATGCCTTTATTGCATTATTTGACGTTAAATGCATCATATAAGTCACTTTGGAATAAATCACAGTAGGCCTATGTATCATGATAAAAAAAGCGACTTTACAGTCTGGAAATACTTTAGGCTATAGCAAATTATTTTGTGGACCCCCTATCACTTTAAGAACCGCTGGTCTGCACAGAAGAAAGAACTGTCTAGACTCTGCCCCTGTACGAGTTGTGTCGAGCTATTCATTAGTCTGTTTGATGAGAAAAATATGAAATGTAGTTGCAATAAAATGGGTTATTAATCCGTACAACTGCAGCAGTGGAGGACTATTATTCTGCTGCGTGATACTGCAGAAGAACTGATGATGGCACGGTTTGATCTTCGGCTGACCAATCAGCAGAAAGGGGCGTTTAATTCCCGCCCACGTGTAGAAATCAAATATTCAAGCTGTTTATTCATTTTTCCACCCATTAACGAAAAACGAAAATTTTAGCTGAATTCTCGTTTTTTGTTTTTTGGGAAAAAAAAACAAAAAAACGAAAAAGGAGCCGTTTTCTAATTTTTCTACTTTCAATATTAAATAAAAAAACGAATGATCGAATGATACACGGATTTAAATATATGGTGTATTTCAGTTTATGGAAAATAGATGTTTATCAGTAACTACAAACCAACATACTACTGAGTGGCAACCAACAACTGAGTCACAGCATAATTTGGGCTACATTTAATTTCAATATATTGCAACACTTACACATTCATCTGAAATTTTGGTAACAGTATATATGAGGTGTTTATATATTTGTTTTGGTTCTTTGGTGAATAGAAAGTTCAAAAGAATGCATTTATTTGAAATATAAATAAATATTTTAAAGGTCTGTAGTTACAGTTGATCAGTTTAATGTGTCCTTGATGAATAAAATTATTGAAATAAAATAAATTTCTTGCTGAAAATTTTTGATCAGTGATCTGTGGTTGGTGATCAACATTTTCTGAAGTTGAGGCTCTTATATGCCTTGTTTTTCTATGCTGTTTGTGGAAAGAGGCAGCCCTTATGTTTGTTGTTATGGTCAGAAACATTCATTCACACAAGTATTTCCTGTTATAAAAACCAGTTGGCTGTTTTCCATTGTTTAGGGGTCAGCTCAGTTTTTTTTATTCAGTTCATTCAAAACTGTGTTCTTGCTGTGATTCACTTTTAGTGGAGGGACTGGAAAAATCTTCTCTGGCCAACTGTGATGTGGTGGTGGGAAGCTCGCAGTCTCCTCAGCTGAAAGGAAAGGGGAAGCTCTCTTCTCTGGGCAAGATCTTTAAACCTTGGAAATGGAGAAAGAAGAGAACCAGTGATAAGTTCCAGGACCTCTCAAAAGGTATATCCCCATTTATTAATAGAATTTTGCTTGAAAGTTTATGATGGTAGCAACACATCCAAATATATATATTCAGGATGTAGTCTTTCAATGATTCCCTCTTGGCTTATCTTGATGCAACCTCACAATTCTATGAAAGTTACGTCATCCAGTATGACATTCACTTGGTGATTATGTTGGATGGATCAGAAAATGTATTACACATTACAGCTGGCAGCTGCCTGCACTTTCACTTAACCAAAGTAACCATATAGAGGCCTAAATATAATTGATATCTTGATATGTTCTGTCTCCTTCATCTTTATAGTTCTGGAGAGGAAAATATCCACCAGGCAAACTCGAGAAGAGCTCATAAACAAAGGTGTCCTTATTCCAGACCAAGGTGAGATTTTAGGTAAATGAAGTGAATGTGATACTGAGCATGCATGGATGGCCATTGACCTGTTTTCTGTAATATTAAAGGAATGTTCTACACTCAATAAAATTGTTATTAGATAATTTATTCTTGGTTTATAGTACACTATAAGGACAGTTTCCTGCAGCAACCTATAGTTCAAGTAGGTTATTTGGAGGTCTATTCTGTGTACTTCATGTATGAAGTGGTGCTGGTGGGTTATCAGATGCAATCTTTAACTTTTAACCACTGTGGTACCACCGCCTACAGTAGAAGACAAATTCATTAGAACTTTTTTCAATGTCTGTAGCCGCAGTTACCACTGCGTGAACAACTGATATAGGGTGCTTTAGCAACAAAGATTAATACTTTGTTCTACCACCCTGGAATGTTTTCCATTAAATGGATTTCATCGATGTTATCCATATAATAAAAGTTAAACACTTCCTGGACTTACTGTTCATGTCCAAATAAGTTGACTTACTTTGTGAGAACAACAGAATCCCTCCCAATCTTCAGGCTCAGAGTAAAGAATTTCAGTAATACTTTTAAGTAGTCTTATTTGGCCTTACATGGGGAAACCAAAGCACTTTTTTATAAGAACTGCCTTGAATGACTTTCATATCAATGCAAACAAAATTGTGTTTTTACTGAATAGCAGGCATGTTGTCTTGGTTCCATGATAACTGAGCCATGTTTGCTTATCTTGAGATGGTCCTTTGAACACAGAGACCTTGAATGGTAATGCAGTGCCCAGTGGAGTTACTGAAAAGGTCAAAGTAGACATTGAAACACCAGAGCTGGTCCCAGAAGAAAAAGCAGACTTGGCGGCAGTGGCAGAGGACCCAGAAGGTATCGTTTTCTGTTTCTTTTATCAAAAAGGGGCAAAAGAAAGATGCTGAATCTTCATCTTCAGTTTAACTGTACTACTAATCTATCTTTGATGTTTTAAGCTCAAGCCACTCATAAGTTACATTTTTCAGTCTGACTGGCGGGTCTTTTCATTGGTTTTTCGGCATGCTCATGTTGTGTTTTTTTAACAACATATTGTTCACTGCATGGACAGTGCAAAGTGATCCATATTATAATTTCTGCACATCACGCCATCCATATTTCATATCATTGTGGCTGAACAATAGTAAAATCAACGCTTATATTGTAAGAGCAAATGTATCAAAATGGACGAATAAAGATTGACGGTAAGTGTATAGTGTGTGTTGTTTAGAGGAAGTTTGAGCTGCTTTGGAGCAACAGTTCTATCTTGTTCAGTGAAATGTAATGACGATGTGGTCAAGTTTTTAATAAACTGTACAAATGGAGTTATTTTTAGAACAATGACATTTCCTGAGAAGCTTATTTCCAGGGTGTGTTTGGTTTTTTCTCCACATATGTCTTTAATGAACGTCTCTTGGATCGTCTGAACCTCTCAGGTGGTGAGATACCCTCGAGTGTCTATTGTGCTGTATTGATTTGGTTGAAGTTATATTAAAACCATTGTTAATAATAACAGGAAGTGCTTTGTATTGAAACCATCCTTTTAGGTAATGGGTTTTATGCCGTTTAGACTGACATCATTTTGGATTTTTTTTTTCATCAGAGCTGTAGGCTGAAGTTGTGGCCACAGTCATAAGATGCACAAGGGAATGTCAAAACTGTATTTTTATCATTTCTGCCACTTTAATGATCTACAACAATTCTGTAATTCTTTCAACCACATTTCTCCCACCAATTAATATATTTTATTCTTCATGGGGCAAGCATTAAACCACTTGAGGCGTTTCCGCCGTGCCTAAAAACAGCATCAGCAGCTTAAAACCAATGTTTAATAAATATCAAACCAATTAAGTTACTAATAATTATATATTCGCAAATTACCGTTCAAAAGTTTAAGGTTTTGAAAGAAGTCTCACCAAGGCTTGATTTATTTGTTAAAAGAATTATTATAAAAAAAGGTTTTTCCATTTTTTAATTATGTATACATTTTAAATGTAATTTTATATTGTGAAATATAATTTAAACTACTACTGTTTCCTATTTTACTATATTTCAAAATGTAATTTAATTCTTTTAATGGCCAAATTGAATTTTCAGCAGTCATTACTCCAGTCTTCAGTGTCACATGATCCTTCAGAAATCAATAAAAATGTCTTATTATTATCAATGTTGAATACAGCTGTGCTTCTTAATATTTATTTGGAGTAAACCGTAATACAATTTTTCAGGATTCTTTGATGAATCACTTATCAAAAAAAAAAATTATAATAATCTTTGTAACATTATAAATGGTTTCACTGTCTCTTTTGATCAATATAATGCATCATTGCTGAATAAAATTGTCATTATGTATGACAATATTTAGTATTTGTCAGCCAATTAATATAGTTTGAAAGCTTTAATGTTGGCTATTTAGTGTCACTACTTACTGCATTATATAAAGTGTGGTCATATTTGTGTTTACAATGGCTTAGAACGTGGCTTATCCAATCGCAATTTAGAGCTAAATGCTGACATGATCAGAGAGTCTTCTTAGTCAATAACAGTTTAGGGTGCTCTGCTCCTCTGTGCTCCTGTAGAGAGGAATGACAGCAAATGCAGCCCGCAGGCCAGTGAGTCAGCTGCTCCAAAAACCCCTACTAAAAAACATCAGGCCACACCCCAAAAACCCTCCGGTGAGGCCATAAGTACAGGCATGAAGAAAGGGGGCCAAGCAGGGGGTAAAAAGATAATCAAGAGCACCAATAAGCAGGTCTCCGCTTCTCCACCCAAACAAACCACCCGAACTGCCACTCGTGGCAATGGTAAGTACACATATCAGTGATGTGAATAGAGCATCGTGTTTGCATGCGTGGTGAACAAGCTCTGCATGCTCTGCATGGAGGGGTCCTATTTGCGTCTCTTTCCCCCTGACCAGTCTCACTGGGAACCAACTTGATCTTTTGAGGAACATTTCGACAAAGTTTGTCAGAATTGTCAGCAGAATCTATCTGCATTTATTTGAGAAAGGGAAAATGCTCAGTTTGCTAGACAGCAATTTTTGCTTTTGTTTGTTTTTTTTTTGTTTTTTTTTTGTTTTATGGTTTAACTAGCTTGGGATTGGTATCCAGGACTGTGCAAAGTGACATCCTGACTCATTTGTGACCCATTATGGCTTTCTTGTGTTGTTGTTATTGTGCTTGCATTACATGTCTACTGTCTCATTGGTTAAACACATTATAATCTTTTATTGACGTTTGCCTTTATGTCTGAATATAATGGTACAATAAATGTGTTGCATTTTGCATGTAACTAGGACTTTGTGCATGTAAGCCACAGTCATGTAATTGTCTATAAACGGGCTTATTATTCCACACTGTGCTAGACCTTTGTCCTTTTACCTGGCCATTGTGTGTCTCTGGTGCAGCTCATCATTGGTGGCTTGACAGCTTTCTCTTTTAACTAAAGCATTAATTAATTAATTAATTAAGTAATTAATTTATCTGTGCATTTTTTGAATACACAAGTGAATGTGATATTATTATATACACCATATTATCTTATTATCTTTCAGTTCTGTGATTATCAGTTCTTATTCTTAGAAACCCCATTTAAAATGCCACCATTGCTGTTGGTGTATCCATAAACTCATTGTTTCAAGATCCAAGTCTCTATAATTTCCCTGAATTTCTTCACAGCTAAACCTTCGACTCCTAAGAAAACTGCAGGCGCATCCAAGAGTTCCTCTCAGGCCTCAGGACAATCTTCTTCATCGACCTGCTCCAAGACCCCAAAGAACAGCAACTTAGAACTAACAGCAGCGCAACCCAAGTCAGCCAAGAAAGCCGAACCTTCCAGGTCAGCACGGCCCCCTTCCAAAACCTCGTCTGAGACTGTGGAAAGCTCCTCTAAAAAGGACCAAAAGAAAAAAGAAGGGACCTCCAGTATTGAGAAGGCTGAGGAGACCTCTCAGAATGGGAAGGGTGCCGATCATCTATTGGAGTCCTCTGTAGAGAAGGACAAAAGGCAGCCCTATGTTAACCAAACCACAGAGGAAACGTCCTTCTCTGAATCTTCAAATGCACTTTCTTCAGACACTTTAGGCCAATCTGTGAGCACAGAGAGTGAAACAGAGAAGGAGAGGGCAGTGGCAGACCAGCCACAGAGGTCAGTTTACATGTGTATTTTTACAATTTTCATGTGAATGTTTAATGTCACTTTGTAAATTCTGTATGTCCTCTAGTGTTGTGCTATTGATTTTGATTATATAACACATGCATGTCAGTGTGCCATGTGCTCTGTGTATTTCCCCTGAAGGCAGTATGATTGTTGCAGTTGAGTCATGCTGTATGTCATCCTCCAATCAGATGTTTAGTGAGATTGGTGTAAACAACAATGTGCATTACTGTTCAAAAGTAAGGGGTAAAGGCTACATTTTATTTGATAAAAAATACAGTAAAAGCAATAATATAATTCTCTTTTCTATTTTAAATATATTTTAAAATATAGTAATTTATTCCTGTGACGGCAAAGCTGAATTTTCAGCATCATTGCGCCAGTCTTCAGTGTCACATGATCCTTCAGAAATCATTCTAATATGCTGATTAGCAAATTACTGCTCAAAAAACATTTCTTCTTATTATCAAATTTGAAAACCGTTTGCTGTTTAATAATTTTGTAAAATGTAAAGTGATACTTTTTTCAGGATTGTTTGATAAATAGAAAGTTCAAAAGAACAGCATTTATTTAAAATACAACATTTTTATAAAAAGGTATAAGTATTTACGATGGCTTTAGATCAATTTAATGTGTCGTTGCTGAATAAAAGTATTAATTTCTTTTATAGAAACAAATCCATACTGACCCTAAACTTTTGAGCAGTAGTGTAATTCTTTCTGCAATGTAACTTCAGGCTAAAAACTTGTTCTTCTTTTTTAGTTGTGCTGTTTATTCATAGTTTGCCAAAATGGTTTTGTAATCAGTATATAACATCAAATAGACCTTGATCTTGTAACTTGCTTGACAGGAAATGTGGCTAGTGATAAAGTTGTAGTAATATAGTGAGTTGTCTAGTACTTTATCACGTGATTATATGTGTATAATCAACTTTTTAGCTAGACCTACAACATTACAGGAAAACAACTGCACTGAAGGGGTTATATGATGACGAATCAGCATGTATTTGGGACAGTTTGTCAAACTTGTGCTACTTGCAGTGTAGTAAAAAAAAAAAAGTGTGATCACTGAAGTGCAGTGATCAACTCTGTTGCTCACCTCATGTGCAGTGGCCGAAGAAAAAAAACCCCATTTATCTCAAAGAGTCAGTGAGAGAGGGTAGAAAATGGAAAACTAAACTATGACTCTTTTGGCACAGAAAAACCTAACTAATGGACGTCAGGGAAAGTACTAATTTTAAAAATGAATGATGTATGATCCATTTAATGTCTTGAGTATGTTAGCCTCTTTCCCTTATTTGATTATGTAAACGGATTCTGATTATGAATGTTTTAGCTAGATTAAATGAGTGTTTTGCTTTGCCTTTTGTAGGATTGTTGGGACTGAAGAGGGAGAGAGACGACAAATCGTCAATGTTGAAAGCCCACAGGTGTCCATCATTCCTGACTCCATTCAAGAAAGCCAGTCCAACGACTCCGATTCAGATGGACCTATACTCTACAAAGATGATGAAGAGGAGGATGAGGATGATGAGTATACCTCTAGTATGTGTTCAAGTCTGGATTGTGTTGTTTTTAGGCCCCAACCCCTTGTTTCTTCATATTTTCGGTCAATAAAAGCATTTAAAAAGTTGAGCCAAATTAAAATTTTGTAACTGAAAGGCCTTAAATATGCAGCTTTTCTGGATATGCATTTAGAGTATTCTAGCAAAGGTGTGTCTTCAGCCTAATGTTTATGAATAAACAACACAAAATGTAGCACAAGTACAAATGATACATTTCCAAGAGGTTTCATTCTTGGTATCTGCCTTTTAGAAGTTTCTCTTGGACCAGAGCTTTGCCAAAATTCTTTGACGTACAAGCCTTTAGTTTGTCAAACTGGAAAAACATGCTGTGTCTTGTCAGCGTTACTTTTTGACATGCTGGTTACTACGCAGACTTTGCTGCCAGTGCGCTTTGCACAACACATTCCTGCAAAGACCTACGCCTGTTTCTCATTTTCTGTTCTTTCCACACTGCAATCTGAAGATGCTTTACTGGTGTCAGAATGCAAATACCTTATTATTACGTTTTTTTTCTTGGGTTGCAATGGTACTAAAGCACTGTCCAGTGCAGATAAGCCAATAATGATTTTCATATCATGGCTGATAACTAATAAATGTCAGATATTGAAATGATTTACCATTTGGAATAAATAAATGTATTTGAATACATAAATGAAACTAAAACACACACACACACAAAATTCTGCAAGTGAATTAGGCATCACAACACTAATGTACAATATAAAAAGTGTGATTTTAAGATTTGCTAAAAATTGCATTTACAGTGTTACATAATTTATTAAAATGAACTTTGAGTGTAATTTAATTTTTACATTTACATTACCTTTCCTAAAACAATCAAATGTAGGCTCACTTGCCAGCAAAATTCGCCGCAAGGACACGCTTGCCATCAAACTTGGTAACAGGCCCAGCAAGAAGGAGCTAGAAGAGAAGAACATTCTCCCACGGACCTCAGAGACAGAGCGTCAGGAGCTACGACAGCAGATCGGCTCTAAACTAGTGAGGTACATTAAATCATGCTGTTCTGTACTGCTAGTATGTTTTGGACACTAACATTGTCAATTTATGGTAATCAATACTGTTAGTCAAAAGTTTGGATACACCTGACAGAATTTTTGTTTCTGATAATCTTGAGTGTTTTGAGAAGTATGAATTGGGCCTGTTTTTTCCTTTACAAAACAGTCTAAATATTCATCAATAGTCTTTCTGGTTTCTCCCAGACTGATTCTTGTTTTCGTTTTCCCATAGACGGCTGAGCCAAAGGCCCACCACAGAAGAGCTTGAACAGCGAAATATTCTAAAACGTATGTCTCCTCTGTCACAATCTCATTTACACAGTCTGTAGACAGTTGCTTTGTTCGGGATGCCCAGGGCATTTAATGTTTATTCTTGCTTATTGCTGCCTCTGATGTTGCAGAGACATTCATTGAGTCACAGACGTCGCTGTGCATCTCAGTCCCTGTGTCGTTCTGCCTTTTCTCTTGCCTTGGTTTTATGTGATATAATTGATGAAGCTAGGAATGTGATGAAGGAGCTCTCTTCTAACAAGCTGTAAGCTATATGCCAACAAACAGGGAGGTGTAAACAATTCATCAGAGTTGCTTAAAGCTCACTGCTTACCTAAGATATAATTGATATTAGCAGCCCCTTAAAGGGCTTGAATGTCCCAAATCTAAAATTATAATATACAGTATAAACAAGTTGTTGTTATTATTGTTTTCTGAAGTAAAAGTGAGGTTTATTATTAAATAAGACAGTGATAATTGAAGATATCATAAGAGTATAGTGTCAATTTGAATTGTTAGGCCGTCTTATAAATAGAAAAATAAAAGAAGGTATACCAGTAATTGTTTTGGAAATCTCATAATATCACAACAACTTATAAATCAAGAGGATGGAGTATGGAGGAGTCTTCAAGCAATCCTCTTGGTCCCATGGCAAATTCAGTGTTTGGCCAATGTTACACAATTAAGTTTTGAACTCATCACTGACCATGCTTTGATTCTAGACAGCCATTTAATGTTATGTTATGCTGGATTTCACTGTACTCTGATCACTTACTTACAAGAAAGACTCAAAATCAGCATTGACATTCACATATCAGTTAGTATTGAGTGACCTTGGTTGTGGTAAAGTCTTATTCTCAGTTTTGCAATAATTGTCAAATGATGTATTTAAATTTCAGAGCAAGTATCAGTCATTGAATAGGATAGAAACTGTCAAAGGTCTTTCTTGTGTCCCTATAGAGAAAAATGAGGAAGAAGAACAAGAGGCCAAGCAGGAGATTAAAAGAAGACTATCCCGAAAGGTACAACCTTCTGCAGTCTGATAGACAGTCAGGTTGTTGAATCTGTGAGAAATATATGAAAAAAAGAACAACTTAAGAAAAAAAAAACCTGCTATGGTAAATCATAATTATTACAAAGTCACAATTATGACATACATAATGAGATAAAAAGACAAAATTATGACAGACTAAATCTAAATTGTGATAGGAAGTCATAATTCTAAAATAATTATGACAAAAAATTCCTGTCATGATTGGCTTAGTATCTCATAATTTTGACTTCTTATGTCATAATTGTGATTTCCCGAAGCATGAATTTTTTTTTTTCTTACATGGCAGAGATGAGCTTCCATAGAAGTTAGACATGTCATATATTGAAACATTACAAGTATAAGTTTACATTTATTTCAAATAACTCCTAACCTGTTACTTTTGCATAATTCTGCAAGATGTTATGAATCATCATGAATCAGTATCATCACTGTGACATCACCTTGTGGAAAATAGGGGACTGTGGGGCATTGGGCCATCTGCTGGCCTTACAAGGAAGTAAAATAAAAATTAGACCAGTAGCTCAATACATCACTTTAACACAGACTAATTGACATTTTGATGATGTAGTTGTACTTGAATTTATTATTTAATATTTTAAGATGTTCCTCTGCTATTGTGAAATTAGATTAAAGAGTTAATTTGGTTGTGTCTGCAACCCACTCGCTAACTCCAGATTACAATGTGGGAGGTGTTGTGGGGAGTATAAAAGAGTTTTATATTCCTGACGTGTTGTAAGAGTGGTGGCTGGAAGTCTGACCATTTTAATTATAGCCACCTTATTTAGTTTGCTGCTAATGCCCTATATTATGGAGAGAAATAGGACAGAGGATGTAATCAGTCAGATAGACCAGATCTATAAAATGGTTCAATAGTCAGTTACAGAGATTTTCTCAAAATTGACCTGTTCTAGCTGAAACCGCAATAATGGACAGTGCTTTTCAGACAAATGACTGCAGGTGTAGAAACCATCTCTAAATATTTCCACTTGTAAAGTCAGTCACATCCAACCTGCTTCATTCTCAAAGAAGAAATTTAGTTTGACACATTCATTGTTTCACTCACATAAGGTATTACTTAGACTAGAAGGAACATGCTTAACTTCTATTAAAGGTGACTGCACACACATTAAAAGGTGACTCGAGGAATTGCTCTGTGTCTGTAGCTCAGCGTCCGGCCCACGGTTGCAGAACTGGTGGCACGTAGAATTTTGCGGTTCAATGAATATGTGGAGGTCACAGAAGCAAAAGACTATGATCGCCGTGCTGACAAGCCCTGGACCAGGTTAACCCCTGCAGACAAAGTAAGGCACTCTTCTCTTACTGTTGCTTTACAGTGTGCGTGCTGTGCTATATAGAATTCTGAACACACACCTCAGATACCACTTATGCACATAAACCATGCCAATTGTTGATCAAGTTTAATAAATAGTAGGATTTTTTTTTTCATTTTAAATAACAATGGTTCAGAGGATTAAAAATATCTTTATAGTATAAAAAGATTAAACCGCTCTAAAACACAGCTAAATTAATACTGTTTCTTTTTTTCTTTTTTCTTTTACTTTTAACTTATCTAACTATTTAATTATATATATATATATATATATATATATATATACACACACATCTTTTTGGAATGAATATTTTAATTCTATTTTTAAAGACTAAGGGAATCTCAAACTAATTCAATTTATCACTTATGTAGATTAAGACCTTCTAGATCATTTTAGATATTTCAGAGCACAAATGCTTTAATGGTTGTCCCAAAATGGGAGTAATTCACCCTCACATCATTCTAAACCTGTTACCTGCTGCTATTTCTTGTTGAACACAGGAAGTTATATGGATTTATAGTTTTTGGGACATTTTCGTTCTTTTTGGCACTTTGTGAATAATGACATTTTCATTCTATACAACCATTCCTTTACGATTTATAATTAATAAACAGGATAAACACATTCGTTGCCTATCTATATTGTTATATACCCTTGGGGCCATCAGCTGCATACATATCAACTATGCATATAATTAAGTTCCTGTCTTGTATAATTTAGAGAACAGTAAATCTGGATAGTGTGATCAACAATGGAAGAGTTGCCTTTTGTATGGTCACAGATGCCACCTACTGGGCATGTGACTGGTGCATTAAAATGTGATAATTAACAAAAATTCAAATACTTTTGTTGTCAGTAGTTCATGATAATGAATGTAATTTAATGAACATAAAACATTATATTAACATATAATTAAGTATAATGCACTTCAAAAATAAATCTGAAATAAATGCTTTTCTTTTGAACTTACTATTCATCAAAGACAATTTAAAATAAAACAAGTTATTTTAAATTGTAGTAATATTTCACAATATTTTGATCAAATAAATGTAGCCTTTGTGAGCATAAGAGACTTCTTTAAGAAACATTAAAAGTCTTACCGATCCTAAACTTTTAAATGGTAGTGTATTAAAAAACTTTTCATTTTGCATTGTTTCATAAAGTATTTCATTGTACAAACTTTCAGTTGTCATTGTCACTTTCTTTTTTCTTTTTACAGGCTGCTATACGTAAAGAACTTAATGAATTTAAAAGCAAAGAAATGGAAGTCCATGAAGAAAGCAAACAGTTTACCAGGTATGTTTGTGTACTAGCAGCCTGATCAAAGGAAGATGAACTGAAAACATTGTGAGAGACGGCTAAAGCATTGAATAGACATTACAGAACGTCTGGACAAGGCAATATGGCCAAAAAAATATCACAATCAAATTTTTCATATCTGTCAATATCGATAATCATCACGATAAATGTCAAATCTTTATTTCTTTCAAGTTTAGAGGCAGATTTTTGCTCCTAAGTGAAAGTTGTAGAAACCAGACCATTAACTGTGGTTTTAAACTAGTCTTTATTCTCAGAACATGACAAAAACTTCACGTTTTACCCAGCCCTATGTGAAATATAGCAAAATTCACACGATGAGAGGTGGTGCCTCCATAGCACTATGATTGGCTGATTATCTGTTTATCATCACAGCAAACTGCTGGAAATGGATAGACAAAGTGCAATTACTTTGCATCTCTTATAAATTAGACGTCTGTCAGTATGTATCTGGCAGGGCTCTTTATTCATCAAGTGCCGTGTTAATAGGCTTGCTGGTGATAAGAAAGATCCCATCAGCTGCTCTTTCCACTGCCTCGTTTCCTCTAAATATTGCTCAGATCTGTTCTGCGTCCCGTCTGCTGGAATCGCGTCTGCTCTCTCCATTTTGTGGCAGGTTTCATCGGCCCTGAGGCGGTGCCTGGTGGTGGGGGTGCTGGACGGCCGCTAACTCCAGGCTCTCTCTTCCTGTCTCTTCGCCATGCTTCCTGCTGGGAGGCTAACAGACTGGCTCCCTGCGGCAGCCGGCTCTTCTCTGCCGTCGGCTGCACTTTGGTTCTTGCTTTCAGCCACTAGAGGGCTACAGCGCAGCTAAAGATGGACCTGGAATGCCATTGCGATCTGAAACGGATAGAGAGGGACCTTCAAACAAGATGCAGCAATGCAATGGTTCTGACACGTTTTTCCATATCTGTAATGGTTTTGCACACACTAAGGACAAGACTTGCACTCTTTTAATTTAAAGTGTCCCTGATATTCTCTCAAGGTTGAGCACAGCAGTGTAAATCATTGAAGCGCGTTCAGTGACTCATCAGTGGCTTGCTTTGTTGCTGCATGCATCTCTGAGGATTTTTTTTGTTTTGTTTTGTATATATTACATATTTCTTGCAGCATTCATGCAGAGTCCAGTAATATCGATGAATATCCATGCATGTGAAAAAACATTTTATGACTCATGTATCTGGTTCAATGTATATTACATGGATATTCAGGTCCATTTGGGCATCATGATGTCCAGGTTTATTACTGCCATTATTCCTCTGTATCCAGATTAATACGTCCTCAATATAATGTATGTAATCAGATTTATGTTGTGCCTTGACAGTGTTGTTTTGTTTTGTTTTCTCCAAAAAAGTCTGATTACTTGATATATGTGGTCATGTTGTAACATATCTGTAACTGCTGTTCAGGAAGAGACTAGCATCATATGTTCGTGACATAATTCATGTTTATTTACCTTGTATTTTAGTTTCCCCCTAACATTATCACGGGTTTCCCAAACTTTCAGCTAGCATCTTGTTGATTTGGCTTTTAGGTTGTACATAAATTTGGTGGATTTTATTGAGTACAGTCGTGTCGACCGGATACAAGATGTGGCAAGCAATATAATGTAGTGAAACGGTAGTTTTAACTCAAATTGGAAAGGGCTTGTAGTCCATTATTTTAGTTCATTATACAATGTGTCTGTATTGCATTATTGCACATTTTGGTGCTCTATATATTATATGATTGTATGTCACAGGCAGAATTTGCTGGACACTCAAGTTGTTGTTGTTGTTTTTTTCATGTAGTTAGAAATTGGGGAAACTTAAATTATTTTAAATCAGTTGTACAGTCCGTGTATGATATATGTGAATACATCCAGTATATTGCAGTATATTGGCTTGATTTCTTTCTCAGAGAAACACATTTAAAGAGGGGTGAAAACATTAACTTGTATTTATCATTCTGTATGTTTTATTTAGTTATTTAGGTTATCAAGCTCTCAGATTTACATGAGAAATCACCTTAATCACCACTGGACAATTTTAAATCACATTTATACAGGATTCATCGCTATTTAATGAAAAAAGCCGTTAAGATGTCTTTTATTAAATGGATTAGTATAGATTAGTATATATATTTGAGTTTCATACTTCCACACTGTATACTGAGAGATCTATTCCTATTTAAACTGTCTATATATTCTTTGTTTTAAAGCAATTACATAAAAAAAAAATATATATATATATATATAAACAAAAAATTAAAATAATTGTACATGCCAGTAAAACAAAGCAGGAGAATTAGTAAGTGTAGTTAGAGAGCATAAATAATACTGTAGCGCTTTTGTACGAATTTTATCATTCATATTGTATGATTTAGAAACAATTACTAGACATTTTATGCTGTAGATGCTGAGAAGTTATGATCATACAATTTATTCTATATAGAGTTGTGCTCAAAATTATTCATACCCTTGGTAAATATGATCAAAAAAGGCTGTGAAAATTAATCTGTAGCATCAATCCTTTAGATATTTTATTTTAAAAATGGACTAAAATCTAACCTTTCATTGGAGAATAAGAATTTAAAATGGGAGAGAAATGTCATTATGAAATGTTTCTCTCTAATACACATTGGTCACAATTAATCATACCCTTTTATCCAATACTTTTTGCAACCTCCTTTTGAAGGGAACAGCTCCGAGTCTTCACCTATAATGCCTGAAGAGTTTAGAGAACATCTGACAGATCAGAGATCAGAGACATTCCTTCATCCAGAATCTCTCCAGACCCTTCAGATTCCCAGCTGCATGATGGTGCTTCTCCTCTTCAGTTCACCACACTCATTTAGGGTTCAGCTCAGTTAACTGGGTTGGCCAGGGCAGAAGCTTGGTTTTGTTCTCAGTGACCCATTTTTGTTTTGATTTTGATGTTTGTTTGTGGATCATTGTCCTGTTGGAAGATCCAACCATGGCCCATTATAAGATTTCTAGCATGGACAGTCAGTTTTTAATTTTTTATCCATTGGTATTTTATAGAAATCATTATGCCATCTATCTGAACAAGATATCCAAGATCTCCGGCAGAATAATAGGCCCACAACATTAAAGATACAGCAGTATATTTCATTGTACACATTTTTTTTTTTTATCCCTGTGCGCACCAAACCCATCTTGAGTGTTTGATGCTAAAAAGCTACTTTTTTTTAGTTTCATCTAACCATTGAACCCAGTCCCGTTTAAAGTTCCAGTCGTGTCTAGCAAATAAATATGCTGGAGTTTGTTTTTGGATGAGAGCTATTTCTTTTCTAGTTTTTTCTTAGAATTTCTTAGAATTTTCTGCAGTTCTCCAGCTGTGATCCTTGGAGTCTTTGGCCACTCACTGCATTAGGACGATATAGACACATGTCCTCTTACTGTATTAGAGAAAAATATTTATTTCATAATGTGATTTTCCCCCACTTTCACTTTTTCAGATTTTTTTTTTTAATGAAAGATCAAGTGGATAAACAATGCAGATTTATTTTCACAGCCGCCTTTGATCATATTTACCAAGGGTATGAATAATTTTGAGCACAACTGCACCTCTACAAGCTAAAAGGCAAACTAGATATTTTTGGATGTGAAGATCAATTGTAAGCTACTTTTATTGTAGGTGTACTGGGATACAAATAAATCCATTTTAATGCATCTATACAGTAGATGCCTACAGTAAGTTGACATTATCCTGCAGTGGCCAGATTGTTATTAAAGACATTTATATTAAGTCAAAATGATTGTATTAACATGTCATTATTGTAAATAATCAATCAAGTGCTTGCTATTGTTGTAAAGGATGCTGTCCAGGAAATCTTTGTGCGTAAGAAAACTGAACGTGTCGGCTGTGCTCTTGAACTGTTTTCCCAGTGACGCACAGTCATGTATTGTATCATTCTGGCATCGTCTTAATATTGACATGTGTGTTTGCACTCTATCTGTGAGTCTGTAGTGATCAATCTACAAGTCATCCAGAAGCCTTCTTTGATTCTGTGGCACATATTAGATGTACAGTAAATGACATACACATGCAGAGCAAATAATGTTGGCAGATCACACCTTTCATATCAAGCCCTTTTAGACATAACCACTGCTGTCGTCACAGGCGCCAAGTGCACTCCATTTGATTTCATGCTTCCTTTAACTTGTTTTCTTCTCCAGTTGCTTGTGTCTCTAATCAGGTGGTACTGGCATCTGTTCTCACATATTTAATCATAGATATGTATGTACTCATACAGAATTAAATTTAAACCTTCGTGATATTATATTGAATTACAGCATGACAGATAGACTTTCAAAGTTAATTGTCCATAAATGACTATGGAGCAAAATTACCTTTAATCTATAAGCACATTTAGGCACTAGCACACATGACAAGCTGACTTAAGACTTAGCAAGCATGTGACAGCTCTTTCTTTGCTCAAATGAATGGCTTTTCCACTGGAAATTATGATTTGAAATTTTACCATTAGAGATGTTGGGAATGGCTTTATGGTTGACTGAATGTAGCAATAGTCACATCCGTAGACGCATGCTGTCAAGGTTAGTGCCAGCCACTGAAGGACATGAAATGTTTACTCGATGACCTTTTTGTGTGGCCAGTCCAGGTGTTATTTTCTCAGAGCGATGATATGTTTGAAAGAAGAGCTCAAGCTGGTAGTGTAGGAGGGTAATGAGTGACTGAAAGGGTTGTTTGTTACTGCTTCATCTGACCATCTGCTCAACTGCAGCGTTTTTATACATAATTCTTTCTGTAGCATCTTTCTAGAACCTTCTGGACTCCTCAACAGCTTAATTCAGCATTATCCTTCAGTTTAAAATAAAAATAGCTGGTGAGCTTCAGCATGAGCACAGCCGGTGATCTGCTGTGCCAGTATGTTATTCTTGATCCTGACACTGCAGAAATTACTCTGTTGTAAGAATAACTCAAACTGTGTAGCCAGCTGGCGAGGATTAGCCCTGCTATGCTAGTGGCAACCGCTGACTGCCACGCTCAAACGCTGCAAATCTCTTATCAGTGAAGTCATGGTGATGTGAAATTTCCTCTGCAGTGATTTATTGGACAAACATTGGAAAAATCCACTCCTTTTTATGCATTTTTTCCTTTAAATGAGCTATATGCCACAGCAGATCGAAGCAGCTTTTCCATACTTTTTAATTTCATGTTAATGTAAATGGATCCGATTTCATGTTGAATTAAAGGGGTCATATGACGTTGCTAAAAAGAACATTATGTTGTGTATTTGGTGTAATGCAATGTGTTTATGCGGTTTAAGGTTTAAAAAACACATTATTTTCCACATAATGTACATTATGGGGGAAGTCTTGGCCTAATGGTTAGAGACTCGGACTCGTAACCCAAAGGTTGCGGGTTCGAGTCTTGTACCGGCAGGGATTGTAGGTGGGGGGAGTGAATGTACAGCTGATGTATTTCCTCAGCGACCAGCACGGATCAGCGGATATTGTCCTCTTTTGGAAGGCTAAACAAAGTAGTTTCGCTTTCACAAGGAAACACACAGCATCTTCACGACATGGTGCCGGCGGCAGCAACAATACTACAGCAAGAATAAAAGTTATGCCTTCTTTCTTTGCGTGAACATTTGCGCGGCGTTATGCAAATCTTCCCACATCGTGACGTAGACATGTGGGGGCGTGTTTAAACGAGCCGTTTTAGGTAGGCGTGGACAAGTCTTAACTTTTATATAGAATATCTCTTTTGATTTGAGACTTAGTCTTTGCAACTTTACAGATCTTCTTTATGCACCAAGAGCTTGTAACACTCCAAAGAGAAAGGAAAAATTTTAATCGCATCATATGACCCCTTTAAGTAAATTGCTTATTAGACCAACCTTAAATTCTCCTGGCTATAGTAGAGGCTTTCAGCATTTACAAACTTAAACCCCCGTCCCTAAGACTCAGCCAACCCAGAGACTCCCAAAATAAAGATAACTGATTTTAATAGTAACTTCCATTATATAACACAGGTTGTTAACAAGTATTCTTTTCTTTTTTTTTATTTTTATAAATAAATAGATTAAATAAAAAATGAATAAATAAAAAAAAAAACACAAAAAAGTATGCTTACCCAGGCTGCATTTATTTTAATATGTAATAATATTTTACTTCAAGGGTCTTCAACCGGGGGTCCGCAGCGGTTTTGCAGGCGGTCTGCCAATTAAAGTTTGATCACAAATCATTTTTTGTTAAAAAAAGGTAGGTAAAACACATCACACAAAATAATTTTTTAAATATAAGCACCCTGAAACGAAAGCAAGAGCACCCTCAGTTGATACTGTAATGATGATATAATATTATTGGCGATTGGCGAAACAGATTTAGCAAACGCTCCGTTGCGTTTTTGAGTTTGAGGCTGGAGAACGTGAAACGTTCCTATTAACAGCTTGTTTTTGCAGCGATGACAAATGTAGGCAATAACAGACATGTTTGTTGAGCTCTTGAACGCAATGGCCAATCAGAGGCGTTTAGGTTAGAAACGCGCCGAAGTTTTTGTTTAATGTTCAGTGCTGAATTTATGCTAGCTCTGGCCATTGTCAATCCTCTCTCATTAACAAACAACGACATGATGTAAGTAAGAGGTCCATTATGCAGTGTAAACAACTTTATTGATTATAAAAATGCATTGATAATGGAACGTTGTAAGATCGCGAACTGACATGAGTGACAGCTTTTTAGTGACTAAAGTGAGCGGTCTTTCGCACTTTCGAGGCTATAGCTATAATCCGTTGAATAAAAGTATTGTTTTTCCTGCTGCTAAGAGGACCGACGGCCAATTACATGCTGCAGAGTTTTGGAAGTGACATCTAAGTTATATATAAGTCGTGATTCACTTTGAAGCTGCGATTGACATGATAATAGCACGGCCTAAAAATGGCATGTCAAAATCTATCTATCTATCTGTCTATCTATCTATCTATCATATATAAGTCGTGATTCACTTTGAAGCTGCGATTGACATGATAATAGCACGGCCTAAAAATGGCATGTCAAAATCTATCTATCTATCTATCTATCTATCTATCTATCTATCTATCTGTCTATCATCTATCTATCTATCTATCCCATTCCAGTTATTTGTAAAAGTAATGGCTTGTACATAATCTTAAATGTCTCACTGTACATTGCTATACACATTACAACTGCACTTTATTAGAAAACCCTCACTAGTTTCCGATACTCAGTGATTTGATTCTTCTCCATCTCACAGTAAAATAAAAAAGTTATAACAATTCAAGTAAATGTTGATTTGTCCATCTGACAGTAAAATTAAAATGTGAATTTTTAATAAACTTGTAGCTAAATTTCAGGTAAATATCCATATGACTAGTAAAATTAAAAAGTATGACTGCAAATCTATTAAAATAATTTACAACAACCACAAACAACTAAAGAACTGTGATTATTATCTCAACATGTTGTTTGTTATGATGCATACATCTCAATTTTGACAACAAAAAGTAATATGCAGGCACATGCAACAACAATAATGTGCATAGTTCTGATCTACTCTCTTAATATACATATACAATTTATTCATGATCATAATATGGTTACTTTCTATTGGGGTGCAACGGTTCAACTTACGGTTCAGTTTGTATCACGGTTTTAGAGTCACTCTTTCGGTACGGTTCGGTATGTGCTATGTTTAGGGAAAAAACTATATTGTCAAATAAAAATTATAATTGTATTAACTACAAGCAACAGCACAAATAAATACAATAAAGCAAAGATACAAATAAAATAAACAGTGCTTTTCAGGTTTATTAGGTAGGTCTAACAGTTTTTAGGTACAGAAATTTAATAAAGTAATCAAATGTAAAATAACACTGCATATTTGACTGTATAAATTAAATATTAATCCTTATTAAAGTTACAAAAGTTATTCAATCAAGAGCAGTGAGTGATTTCCATGTTGTTGCTGTTTGATTAACATTAAGAAAGTGCTGTCACTTTAAGAGAACGCACTGATCCAGTGCACTGATACTGTATGTTCAGCCGACTATGTCTGCTAGGATACTCACCAAGACGGACATTTTGACATAATTTTTGAGTGAATTTGTCCATTCAAACACAATACTTCACAGAGAGCTTAATATTTGCGCGCAAGTTCGCGTCTTCTGGCTCTTTAATATTTAAACTGGCCAGGCTTAAATGAGTTTAGTTTAAGCACAGATAGCAACGTGTGCTGTTCAGGTCTCACCTGCGTTATCAACACGTGATGACGGCATAAATGACTACGGAAGTCCTAAGAGGCCATGGATTATTAATATTTTTTCATTCTTGTTTTGTCGTGATAACAATTATCTTGTGATCTCGACATGTTATTTTCTCGTGATCACGACATAACAAAAGTTGTTTTCTCGTGATCACAACTTAATTATCTCGTTATATCGACATAACGAAAGTTGTTTTCTCGTGATCACAACTTAATTATCTCGTTATATCGACATAACGAAAGTTGTTTTCTCGTGATCACAACTTAATTATCTCGTTATATCGACATAACGAAAGTTGTTTTCTCGTGATCACAACTTAATTATCTCGTTATATCGACATAACGAAAGTTGTTTTCTCGTGATCACAACTTAATTATCTCGTTATATCGACATAACGAAAGTTGTTTTCTCGTGATCACGACTTAATTTTCTCGTGATCTCGACATAACAAAAGTTGTTCTCTAAGTTACAAAACTGCGCCAACAGGTGGCACTTAGACCTGAATATAACTGACGGGGTGTTGTATACTGTATTAACCACTTTACTGTACACGTTTGGGACAGAATAAGGACCTTCTTCATGATTGCTATAATTTGTGCAGTATTGATCATTACTGACATTTAATTAGGCTAATTCATAAAGCAACACCGCAAACACAGGCGGAGCGCCTTCAGAAGGATGCAGAGAACTATTCTAAAATCTTTTAGAGCTGCTTAGATTCAACTCACTTTATTTTCCTTTGATTTGAAATAAAATTATATAGAATTTTTAATTTTTAGTAGTCATAGAGGATATGCTGTGATTGATATCATGTGCGTTACAAGCTTGGGATGCTGTTTGAAATATAGGCTACACTTTACATATATAAATCACATTTCTTATCAATATACATTTAATGATTAACAAAAAACAAGGAAAAGATGCACATTACACATATGTTGAAGCGTTTATAGCGATCATGAAGAAGGTCCTTATTCTGTCCCAAATGTGTACAGTAAAGTGGTTATACAGTATACAACACCCCATCAGTTATATTCAGGTCTAAGTGCCACCTGTTGGCGCAGTTTTGTAACTTAGAGAACAACTTTTATGTCGAGATCACGAAAAAATTAAGTTGTGATCACGAGAAAACAACTTTCGTTATGTCGAGATCAAGAGATAATAACTTATGTCGAGATCACGAGATAATTAAGTTGTGATCACGAGAAAACAACTTTCGTTATGTCGTGATCACGAGAAAATAACTTGTGTCGAGATCACAAGATAATGAAGTCGTTATCACAACAAAACAAGAAAGAAAAAAAATGATTGGCCTCTTTATGACTTCCGTAAATGACAGTTATTCCAACATGCACCCCTACTTTCTATTAATATCGAAGACTATATGCTTAATATGTAGCTCTGCTTGACACATTTTGTATTGGGGGTCCCTGCTCCATGTCTATATTGCTCCTTGCCCTGAAAAATGCTGATGACCTCTGAACATTTTTTTTTTTTTCCATACATTTTAAAATTTAATTTATTCCCATGATGGCAAAACTGAATTTTCAGCAGCCATTACTCCAGTCTTCAGTGTCACATGATCCTTCAGAAATCATTCTAATATGCGGATTTGTTGCTCAAGAAACAGTTCTTATCAATGTTGAAAACAGTTGTGCTGCTTATTTACTTTTTGTGGAAGGCTATGATACTTTTTTTCTTTATTTTTTTAAGTTGTTTGATTAATAGAAATTTCAAAAGAACAATTTATTTGAAACATCTTGTAACATTATGAAATACTTTTCTGTCACTTTTGATCAACTGAATGGGTCCTAGCTGAATAAAAGTATCAATTTCTTAAAGTTTGTAATTATTAAAATAATTAATAATAATAATAATAATACTACAATCAATGCATTTGTGAAAGGGTATCAAACTTTATTATCTTCAAAGACACTTGTGGTTCAAAAATCTATACAAAATACCACAAAAAAGAAGCATAAAAAAAAGAGAAAACATTGACTGGTTCACAAACGAGGATTCAAAGAGCACCCACAACCCAATGTGTCCATGGTCTCTATATTTGATCTCCCAGCACTGAATGAACAAAAAAACATCCTGCTTTTAGGACTGAGTCAAAACAGCCCTAAGCATCCTCAGGTTTGTCTGCTGGTGGACCACACGGCTGCAGCATCTTCTCCATCAGGTTAAAGCGGACCCGAGCCTTGCTCTCGTTCTCAGTGACAGCGAAGTAATTGAGAAGGTCGAAATGGCCCATGTAGGAGCAGTATGAGTCTCTGTGCTGGTTAACCAGCCATTCCCATTTGCTGGTGTCTGCGTGGCCTGTGCCGATGTACTTCGACTGCAGATGCTCCAGCTGACTGTGGATGTTGTAACGGTCTGTCATCTTCAACTATGTGCGTTTCTGACAAAAAGAAAGAAAAACAATAACTTAAAGCCCTTGTGAGGTATAAAAATAGATTAATTGAGATTATTCAACACATCAGATCTGCCATTTCACTAAAGATGTAGTTGATGCACTTTTTAAATATTAAATGTGTGTGTACACACAAAATGTTAAAGTGTGGTTTGGAATAATGACACTAGACTGTTTAAGGAGGAGAAATATTTAAAGTACAGTAAGATAGCTTACATCACGAACAGTTACTCGGAAAGTCGAAAAGCAAAACAGTTCATTAGTCTTGTCATAAAGAAAAACAATAAAATAAAAGCAAACCATCAGCTTGTACTACGTTGTGTACATTGAGTATATTTACTATTACTAGTTAAGCTAATTAAGATGAACGGGTAACATTCTTTCAAATCAATTATCTCTTCAAACGACGATACTGTAAGTTAATTGATTATTGTTTAAAATATTATTAGTGTATTACCTAAAGTAAAATGCGAGGAAAGTAAATGATTGATTGATTGATCCCTTTAACAGTACTCCGTGTTGTTAGCTTAGTGGCTGTGCTGTGCGTGAAAACAGGCTGCAAACGGAGCGGAAGGAGTTACTCTGAAATCTGTCAGTGTGGAAAACATTGGCGCAGACAAGAGTTCCGCTCGGATGAACCGCAGGCGTGGTAAGTCCTGATCACTCTGAAGGGGTTTAGTTTTGTGCTATCGACTGGCTGATTATCCACCTTATTACACGGCTACATGAACATGGAATATTGATTGAAGTTTAAATTGCATTATCTTACTTCACTATCGTAAAGACACAAATGGTAGTTGTAACCATTTTAGTCAAGATAGCCAATGAGCTACTATAATTTAACTTGATATGAAAAGACCTCAGAGTAATACAAGAAACATGAAAGTAGCACAGGATGTTTCAATGAACAACAGTAAAATATACCGTTTATGGCCTTAGTATTTTCCCCATAGGGATTTGAAGACGTTTCTATTAAAAGAGTTACAAGGCATGAACCAAAGCAACTAGCTACAAGGTGAATCTAAACATTACAAACTTTGATTTCAAGCAAAAACATCTTTGAAAATTGGACAAAAAGACAAAGGGATATTGCCTAGATTACATAATTTGCAGTGCTTTTATGGAAGTAGACAGGCACTACAGCATGCTTATGGCACAATTACTTGTTTCGATTCTCTGGTTGGTGGAGTTTTTTTTGCAGAATAATGGGTAATGCAGTTTTAAACCGTGATTTTTAAACATGATTATTTAAAAAAAATAAAATAAAAAATGTAAACAATTCTGGCTAATGGCTTCAACAAAAGCCATCATTTAACAACCTTGTAGCTCACAAGAAGTCTGTCTTTAAAGGTTTAAATGTTATCGTTAAAAATAAACCTTAAAAAAATGTATAAAAAAAAACACTCATTGCAGCAAGTCAGAATCAAGTGTTCCAGAACATAAAAATGGTTATAATCACTTTTCGAGTAATAAAAAGATTTACTTACATTGAGAAAAAAAAAAGGCTTTACTTCCAGTTACGTTCATTGAGGTGAGATTATGTTGGTCACATCACACAGATGTTCTGGTGGCAAGGAGATACTTTTAAAAAGCAGATCTCATGAAGATCATTAAGAACCTTGAAACCTTTCATTTATTTCAAAAATGGGTGTGAGACATAACAAATGGAATCAGACACTGGGTTTCATTTTGTCTCATTAATGCAATTTAAAGGAAATGACATGAGTAATCTCACTTCTACCACCCAATCGGTCACTCGTGTAAATGTAATGTCTGACAGGAAACATTAGGGATGTATTGTGCATCAGTAAACAGTCAAAAAAATACATATTCCCAATGAAAACATGAACATCAATGCAATGAATGTGTGCTATCAGGGATATTTGTGCTTACTCATATAAACGGTACAACCATGTGTGTCATCCACTATGAAAACACTAGAGCTCTGTGTTTCAGTGTTTCATTACTGTGATCAAGCTGATCACAGTAATGATTTTCTCTTTGAATCACCATTATATTGTGTGACATTATTAGAAAGGAGAGATGAGAGCAGAGGCTTGTAAGAGCACTTGTCCTTTAATAGTAATAGTGTCAGTGGCATCCGTGGATATGTGATAGCTGAGAACCGCACAATAAAAATAGTCATTATTGGCTCAAAGTCAACAGTTTTTCTTTTGTCCTCACAATGACATATGGTAGGGGGTGTGAAAATCACCAGTCTTTAGCTTTCTGACAGCCTCATTAATTTTAGCAGCACAGCGCACCACGTTTGGAGAGGAAAAGACTTGAACTGAAAAAAAAGAACTGAGAAAGGATGCAGGATGCAGACAACCTGATCTCATGAGAAAACAGGACAAATTTTTTGGGATGAGTTGGTGGTGAGTTTGTACAATCTGAGTTGTATGAAAATTGATTTTTTTTAAAAAGAACACTAAGCATGAATGTCCACCCCTAAGATGAATAAAAGCGTCCAAATGAATGTGAATTTGCCACTAATTTGCCAAGACGTCAAATAGTTATGTATTGCCATGAGAATGTGTTGCTTCTGAATAGGTCTCAACAGGTTCACCCAAAAATGACATTTCTGTCATCATTTACTCACCCTCATGTTGTTCCGAACCATTATGACTTACTTTCTTTTGCGGAACACAGAATATATTTTGAGACCCCATTGACTTTTACTATATAGGCAAAACAGTGGAAACACAGCATGAGGGTGATTAAATGATGACAGATTTTTCATTTTGGAGTGAACTATGCTTTTAATTGTTGCCATTATTACTTACATTTTAAATTTGTAGTGGAGAGGAAAGCGCAATGCTAGGACTTTATTTTCTTTTAATTAAGCAACCAGTTATTTAAGTCAAACCTGACTTGAAGGCAGTCAATTCTTTAGTTTTATTTAAGCATTGACTGTATTACTACTCAAATTTGGGGACACAAGGGCAGTCAGTCTATTAAAATGTTTCAGACAAAGGAACAGAGGCGTTCTTCATTCGGAGTTATAAAACAACTTTGTGTGTAAGCTCTTTCACACTCTGAGCCATTTTAGAATTAATTAGATTACATTCAGTCGACTAAATTACTACAGCCACAATTTTTATTACCTCAAGTTTCATTTACTCTCCAGGGCACTTTTTTTCCCTCTGCAGTCTATAGAATCCATGTCAAACTTTAATTATGTTGTATTCAGCATAGCTAGAGGGAGCGATGAAAAGAGTAGATGAGCCGACGTAAAGCTCTGGTTCCTTCACATGGAACAATCAACTAAAATGTTCTTGGTTTCATGTTATGGATTCCATCTTCTTGATTAGGTTTAATCTCGCATTGCTGAAAAAATCCTGCACCCTAAGGCCACAGTTAAATGTGAACTGCAATGATGACCTGAATGACTGCCACCCCCCTCTTGCCTGCTCTCCACCGCTCTGCTGTTTCTTATGCCTTCGAGCAGTCCTGAACATACTAGCTCTCTGTTCCTTAATTTCCCCGGGGTGTTGCAGCAAGACTGCATGTGGGGGGAAACTCTGCTACAAAATGACTGAAATGGCAGCTCAAAGGCCATGATTATTTGATTTCACAGTATTACAGAACCAAATTATTGGCCCCTTACAGCTGGCATGGGTCTCAAACTAGATAAGAGATCCTTATAATAACTGAAAACAGCTGCAGTAGTCTTATATTTGGTCTTTTCTTAGAGGACTCTCTTACTAATAAGAGCCCTAGTAAGTGATATGTTCATTCAAAGAGATTTTGATCTGCGAAGGGAAATTTTTCCTATTGAAATGACTGGATTTTGGCACCATATAGAAACTTTCACATTTACAATTAGGCTCTATCAAAATGCATCATTATGCCCCTTTTTACATTATGTAATATAAGTCTCTGGTGTCCCCAAGAATGTGTCTGTGAAGTTTCAGCTCAAAATACCCCACAGATCATTTATAGAATATCATTTTGAAAATGCCTATTTTGAGTGGAAGCAGAAACACGCTCTTTTTCGGGCCTGTCTCTTTAAATGCAAATGAGCTGCTGCTCCCCGCCCCCTTTTCCAGAATAGAGCTGCGCCATTACAACTCGTACCTGCTAAAAAACATCTGTTTTGGTTCTGATTATCATGTTTATCACACTGAAATCATGCGTTTTAAACCATATGAGTTTAAACTTCTGATATACAGTTTTCTGAGAGCACACATCCGAAGCACACTGACAGAAAGCGGCTGTCACAGCATGTGAGTACTAAACTAAGTTCTCATTCACACACAAGTTTACGTTAAAAACACACACGAGTTACAAAAAAACAGTCGGTTATGTCTGTGAAGGTAAACAGCTGGGAAATAAATCGCATTTTTATTTTAGATCTGTGGCAGCAGCAATATACATTAAATAAATCAATAAATCCACTGCTCTGTTGTCTCCTCTGAGGCTGGGACTCTAAATAGTGTTCTGTGCTCGTCTGTGCAGACAA
>NW_015557064.1:639763-639873 GCF_001515605.1 Sinocyclocheilus anshuiensis | reverse complement strand
TGCTAAAAACATCTGTTTTGGTTCTGATTATCTCGCACTGCGCACTGAAATCATGCGTTTTAAACCATATGAGTTTAAACTTCTGATATACAGTTTTCTGACATCCGAAG
>NW_015557064.1:620875-639645 GCF_001515605.1 Sinocyclocheilus anshuiensis | reverse complement strand
TGTTTATTTTAGATCTGTGTGGCAGCAGCAATATACAGTAAATAAATCAATGGATGCACTGCTCTGTTGTCTCCTCTGAGGCTGGGACTCTAAATAGTGTTCTGTGCTCGTCTGTGCAGACAAAGACAGAACAGTTAGCATGCTTTGCTCAAACTTTCGTCATGGCATTAGAGCTGGTACACCGTTGTCGCTTGCGAAATCAAAATGACGTGCCGTGGGTGGAAACTTACAGATTAAGGGGCAGTAATATTATGAGATCCCTTTGCCACGTCACCAAGGGAGCGAAATCAGACGCGCTAGTTTTCTCAGACGCTTGCAGAAAAAGGCTTACCAAAACAAAGTTACTGGGTTAATCTTTTTCATGTTTCCTTGGTTGGTAGATGCACCGGGGACCTGATTATAGCACTTAAAACCTGGAAAAGTCAGATTTTCATGATATGTCACCTTTAAGGCATATAACTCTCCCATCATTTAACGTTGATTCATTTTTTCGAGCCACAACAATTAACGACTGGCACAACACATGAAGTATCACATAACAGTTTCATAACTTTCTAATCAAATCTAATTATTCAGTGCCATCTCACTACAAACACTTATTCTAGTGTGAATGATTTATTTATGATGCAGCATATAGTATATAAAAACGTACAGAAACACCTGCACATAGATCTTCAAGGTATTTCAGAGCATAAAACATTTCCTTTTTTTCAGACAGAATGTCTTAATGTGAGTGACAATCAGACAATTACATTTGACATTTACATTAGTACAAGAGATCTGCATCAGAGTACAAGCACAATACATTTGTCACCACCGAAGAATGAAAATGATCCATTGTTGCAAGAGGCATTTCTTATTGTGTTTGGCTTTTATATTGAAGTCCATGGTAAATCAGAGAAACAGTGCGCATGTCACATCCAACAGTCATTTGATGATTAATTTTAATCACTTCAAAGGAACATAACTGAATAAGTGGCCATGAAAACAAGTGAAAGTTTAAATACTATGATTTAAGGGAAAGACAGATACACTAAAGGCTGAACATTTAAAAGAAATTTAATTTTATGTTAAATACATAATTTACATTTTCTGTGACCATAAATTAATTCATACATTTTCTGCTTTCTACAAATAAAACAATGTTATCAGTTATAAAATAATTATTCTCATAGCATTTTAAGTAACATTTAAATGTTAAAGGGGACTTAAGATGCAACTCTAAGAGGATATACAGTACATACAGTTCTTGAATGTTGGACTAACATAACAGATACGTCAGATGCATGGCTGTGAACATCACAGATAGTGAAATAAGTTCAGCTTATTGGGGTTGGAAATCTAGTATATATCGTATTTCACATTGAAATCTACTTCAACAGTCTTTCTCCATACCAAAATTGTGAAACAGCTCTGTGCGGGAGGCCTAGTAAGATGCTTCAAGAGGTTCAACCTAGCGCAGCTCCTATAGGTGAAGGTGTCAGACACCGGTGGTGATCTGCGTGACATCTGAGCTCATGTCAACACTGGGCTGGCAGCGGGACTCCAGTGATGACATTTCCAGGACTAGTCATACCTGCTGATTCGTCCTGTCTACCGTGTGGCCACTGGACTGGCCTTCACGCTGGGGGTTCCTGGTGCGTGTGGAGTTCTGGAGGTCCAGCACGGACGGACGGGGAACACAGAACTCTCGGAAACAGCGCTTAAAGTTCTCGTCCAGGAAGGCGTAGAGCACTGGATTGAGACAGCTGTTGGTGTAGCCGAGGGCGATGCAGAAATGCCAGGTGACGGTCTGCAGGAGAGAGCTGGGAATGGTCACAAGGGCCTTGATGATGACGAAGATGTGGATCGGCGTCCAGCAGACGATGAAAACCGCCACCACCACCAGGACCATTCGGGTGATGCGCCGAAGGTTGCGGTCCTTCTCCTTGGAGCCAGACAGCATGCGCACACTCTTCAGGCGGAGGATCATTAAGCCGTAACAGATGGTGATGATGAGGACTGGCATGATGAAGGCAAAGATGAAAACGCAGATCTTTAGGAGGTTCTCCCAGTACCAGGAAGGATGAGGAAAGAGCAAAGTACAGTCAATGATGCCAAACGCTGTGAAAGTAAGAATATAGCACAGTACAATAACACAGTGAGTCATGTGAAAATCAATTCATATTTGTAAAGATGTTACACCACTAGTCATTATTTCTTCAAGGCATTGTTTAGGGAGCCTCAGAGACCCAGGCCTGCTGCTACGGCTATTAAACTGCCTTATGATTTTCTTCCCAAATGACTAGAAGAGACATCAATCTAAATTCACTCAATAACAATTTTCTGCCTCAACACTTCTTTCGTGTCTGCAAAATTTGTGTTGCCACAGTAATGATACAGGATGTTTCCAGTATCGAGGAAAATGTCTTAATATATTAAGAGGAGATCAAGGTAAGAACTGGGTAAGTGTGTTGAAGTACTTACAGGGTTGTGGAAAAACTATGGTACTGTATGTTATATAAACAGACATTACTATCTAACATATTAACATTATATGGTAATGTATGGTTACTAGGTTGTTTTTTCTAGTTGTTTTAAATATACATTTGTTCCATAAACCAATACTTTTTTAACATTTGTTTGGAAAAATGTTTATTCATTTACTATAGAATATCATTTTTAATTTATAAGCAAAACTCAATATGTGTCTATAATGACGTTTTCATGAACAACCATCATAACACAAAATAGATTTCCTGTTCATTTTGAATAATTCATTACCAAAAAATGACAGTGAGGGAGTTGCTTGTGAAGAATGATTCGCTGATTGAGTCTGTTTGAAACTGTTAACTCACAAATGCGACGCATTGTGTTCATTGTAGTGAGCAGAAAAAACACTGGTGTGCAATGCACTTTATCAAGATGATATCTGACGAAACTGCAAATGACCGCACATAGAGATTTACCCATCTATTGCGAATATTGACAATTTTAAATTACTGTCGTAGATTTTTAGAGTTTGTCCAATTTTGATAATTTTAGTTGTAGTCTGGAGCACTTAATTGTTGACGTGAATGTCTCTGTATCTGGTCAGACGATTTTGAATTTTGTATTGGCATGACACCATCTGTCGCTTTAAAGAACAAGGCAATATTTCATTTCAAAATGTAAAATTGATCGCATTTTTTTCACTGTCGTTACCTTAAAGAGAAATGAAGACGTTTTCAATTGATCACTCGCATGTCTTTCCAAACCTGTATGACCTTCTTTCTTCTATGGAACACAAAAGAAGGTATTCTTCTTTGTTTATTTTCTACTTGCATTATAAAACAGTTCAAAATATATCTTTAAAATATCTTCTTTTGTGTTCCACAGAAGGAATGTCACACAATATCATGACAGACATTTAATTTCCGGGAGAACCATCATTTTTTCTGCAGTAATATCTGAATTTTACATTGAATGTACATTGAATGTGGAGGCAAACATACAACTGCTGTGGTACTCAATAGTGGTGGAGGCCATGACCATGACAGGGAGACCGATGGCAGATGAGAGGATCCAGTTACACACATTGACAATCTTGGCATTCCGGGGGGTTCTGAAGTCCAAGGCTTTAACCGGATGGCAAACAGCAATGTAACGGTCGACACTCATAGTCGTGAGGGTAAAGATACTGGTGAACATGTTGTAGTAATCAATGGACATCACAATCTTGCACAGCACGTCTCCAAAAGGCCATGTGCCCATCAGGTAATTGACGCTCTGGAACGGCAGAGTGCTTGTTGCCAAGGCATCTGCTAAAGCAAGGTTGAAGATGTAGATGTTGGTCGCAGTTTTCATTTTGGTGTATCTGCAATGGATAAAAATAGATCCAAGATCATTACGTCACCTGTGTTTATTAAATAACGTGTATTCAGGGAAAAGCATTTCAATCAGGGTGAGTAATGGGGAAGTGAAGGTACTATAGAAATGTTTCTCAGAAAAAATACTGAAATAAACAGAACAGTCATGAAAGGACACCCCATATAGTACACCTTTTTCCATATAACCGCCTAAAATGATTTGTTACAATGCAAATGGTGCATCAAGCCATTAAGAAAGTTACCTTGTGCATCTTGTAATGCAACTATGACCTTCATTCAAATGTTAAATTAAGTGGCCAGTTAACCACCATTATATACACCTTTATGCAAATGTTAGTCTCCACATGAATGCCACCGAGTAATAAAAAATTAACCCGTAACATATTTACAAGCTTTTGAGCAGCGGTTTATCCAATTTAAAGGTAGGAATATGAGGTGTGGTGTACAGACTCAAGGCAATGTTCTTTTAGGGATGACATCATACTTGTATATTTAGAAATATGCATTTTATATTTCACTAGGATAAATAACCCTCTAGTAGAAATGACCGCTTGTAGAATGTACGTACATGGGTGGACGAATGGAAAAATACACTTGTTTGAATGTGACAACGAGATGTTTGGATGGTTTAAACCTGCTATAAAGAAACCTTCAGATTTTTTTGTTTCTCATTTTCATAACTTATATTACAAAACCTTTTTTTCTGGATGGAGGGAGGGAGGAAGGGACAGACGGACAGATAGATAGACTGTGATATTAATTTTATTTTAAAAATGAAATGTTAAACCTTACTGTTCACAGAGGCAATACCAACCTTCACATTCATAATACTGCTGTTGGAGTAGCATGGAAGAATGGTTTGGGCACATCACTTGCATAGCAAGCTAATTACACAAGGCATTATTTCCTTAACTGAGTGGCGCATGGTGTGATGAAATGGAAAGATACCTTTGGTGCAGAAAATGGAAGATAATTTTTCAAGCTATTGTCTGATAGAGAACCCCATGAATAATGGAACGGGGATCTTTCAATCACTGAACAAAAATGAGATATTGATTTAAACAATAACTTAGTCTGGAATAATAAAAACTGAGTGCAAAATGGTTGCCTGCATTAATCTAAATACGTAAGCATTTCATGAAAGCTTTTCATGAATAATGCATAACTTATGGAGACTTGGCTCATTTCTCCCGACCTTGCCCCACGCACCACTGAACTCTGACCCTCTGACGGACTCTCACACTCCCCCCCTCCCAAATACACACACACACTGTCACTTTAATGAATGAGTCTGAATAAGCTCTTTTGCACTACAATCATTATATCTGCACTGTTGTTTAGTATTTTGGATCAAATAAATGCAGGCTTGGTGAGCAGAAGAGACTTCTTTAAGAAACATTAAAAATCTTACTGTTCAATAACTTTTGACTGGTAGTGTAAATAAAATACAGTAAAAATGAGTTTGCGGTGTTGTGTTAAATTTCAGTCATTTTGACAGTAAAAGTTGACAAGCTCTCCGATGAGAAACAGCAGGATGGGATTCAGGCTGCACCCTCTTTCCAAAATTCCAGCTGATCTGTGACTTTCAATGCATTTGGTGCCACAAATGTTGACCGTCTGAATGAACCTGCAAGCACAAGAAAAAAAAAAACATTATTTATCAAAGCAGTGTTTACAGAATTTGCCTTGACTGTCAAACTTGTTGGTGCTGTATGCACTTTGACGTTAATAAAAAAAACGTTATATACTACATCTGAACACACCTACAAGGAAGGTACATAATTAGGCCAAATTATAAGTTGGCCTAATTATAGGCCAGGACCAGGCCAGGACCAGCAGACTGAAGGACAGCTTCATCTCTGCCAGCAGGAGGCGCTGTTGGAGTGGTAGAGATCAAGGTTTCCCCGGTAACAGCTGTACACAAAGCAGAGCTCCACTCACAAACGCTGCTTTATCAGACATTACAAGCAAGAAAAAATGAAAATGAGTTTCCTTCAGAAATACAGTGATATAAAAACACCCGCACCGGGTTGTGCAGTGCTCATGTTTATTCAACATGTGCTAGCATGCTCCTCTCAAAGTCAACCTGTTCTGTGAGTTAGTGGAGAACAGCAGCTAGAGGCTAATTTAGTAACAGTAACGTTAGATAAGCTGATGGAAGCTCATCTGTTGTTAGCACCGCTACGATGGCAATCACAGGAAAAGGCTCCAATACACCTCCGATGCAGACGACATGGTGTTTCTTCACTCAGTTTTCCTCAGTAGGTTGTTAGCTCGCTGTTGCGTCTGTCACTGAATTTAGGGACCGTCTCTAAAGTTACATACGACATTGGTACACACTTTCTGACTTAAATAGCATTTGAAGAGAATTACTTTACTTGCGATAAAGAGGCAGAGTAGAGAAGATAACTTACTATGCTTCTCTTTGTTCAACTAAGTTAGTTAACTTGGGCTAAATGACATACCATGATGTTGCCACTGAAACAGTGGTTTGCCTAACGCACTTTACCTCAGTATTTCACATTAGTTCGCTGTTAAGGTTAAATAAAGACTCGCCAGACGAGCTAACTTGCATTAAAGGGCAGCAAAACGTACAAACGTGTTTCTCGGTTTAACTAAGGTTTATTTCGTCTAATATAGGTGACCTTAACGTACTCACCAGTCGATGTTATCAGCCTTTTGGCGGCATTCCGACCATCAGTCAGAAAAAAAGGCTCCAACTCCCGACATGAAAAATGACACGATGAATAATGTTAGTTTGCTGTTAACAAGTGAACACATCTTAAAATATCGCAGTTTTGCATAAAACAGAAATAAAATACTAACCTTTCGTCGAGTTAATGGTGCATTTCTCTTTTGTCCTTTTACAGCCACTTCCACCAAACAGTCAAAAAAGAACTCCCTTGCCATTGGTCAGTTTTTCGCGGGCAAGCTCACTACTGTAAATTGATTTACAGTAGTGAGGAAATACAGTAGTGACCGTATATTTTCTCATAATCCTTTGCGGTTTACAGTAAAATACTGTATACACATTTTACAGTATCTTACTGTACATATTACTGTATAATACTGTTCAAGTTACAAAAATCAGTTACAGTGCATGAGATATTCTGACGTTTAGCACCTATTTTCCGTGCTTAGGTGTCTGTCCCTTGCTTAATGGGGAGTTCTGAGAATTTATAACAACTAGCTTCCTTCCTTTATCAAGAAATTGCGATCTAAATGGTTAATTCCTTAAACTTTGTTCAGGAGAAAACTGCATTAAAGCATAATTTCTTGGGAATGCACAAGACATTTCTTTAGATACTCTTGGATATGGCTGGTATTCTGTAGTAAACACATCCACATTAAAGAAATACCGACTGTAAAGTCTATATGTTTGTTACCGTTCTTCTTGGCAAGATAATAAACAAAAGATGAGCCATGTGCCAACCTGGATTATGAAGATACACAATTTCTGATGTATTGCAATAGCAGCGGAGATGATAAATTAACAGCTTTTACACTATGTAAACTACCATCTCAGTAAAAATGATTATGGTTTGTCAGGGCTCCACTGTTTGACTTTCACAGAAATAAACATAAATCAGGACAAAGTCTAGTCCGTCCAAATATATACAGTCAGCTATAAAAAATATTGCCAGTGTGTGGACAAAACAACTTCTGCAAAAACTGAGTGTGCATTTGATTATTGCAGCTGCAGTTCCGCTTAGCTGACTGTCACAGGCCAAACTCAAGAAAACACTGAAGGCCAAAATCATGAACATCATAAACATGGACTGGCTAAGCCTTCAATTCCATTTACATGTCTGTTCCCATTCATATGGGTTTCATACCTTGCACTTGATTTAATGGTAAAGAATGACCCATTGTGGGGAAAAGGATTTGTCATTTCAGTACAAAAAGGAAGAAACATTAGCCTTATTTTCCTTGAAAGTACAAATATATTATTTTAAATAATCATTTTAAAATGGAGCACAAAAATTGTCTGTGCTGATCAATCAATCCATCCATCCATTCATTCACACTATACATTCAAAAATCTGCAGTTAGCAAGAATACACAAGAATATTAAGACAATTTCCACAAGAATATTAAGCAGCACAACTGTTTTCAACTTTAATTTCCACATCACATCAGCATATTAGATTGATTTCAGAAAGATCATGTGATAAAACTGGAGTAATGGCTGCTGGAAATTCAGCTTTGCCACCACAGGAATAAATTACATTTTAAAATATATTCAAATAGAAAACAGTTATTTTACATTGTAACAATATTATACAATATTACTGTTTATACTGTATTTTTTTAATCAAATAAATGCAGTCTTGGTGAGCATATAGACTTTTTTCCAAAACATTAAATCTTACCAACCCCCAAATGACAAATGAATGTGCATTTATTTAAATTAATGTTCACAATTCACATAGTTATTTATTGACACTCATTTTTGCAACGTTTTGCATCTTTTACCTATATTATTTGTTAAATACTTGGAGCCAGATATAGAGACAAAAAAGATTCAGTCAAGAGTCGAGTTTAATTTGATTTTAGTCTACTGGATAATTTGGCATACATTGCCAACAACGTTAACAGGCCATTGTATATCAGAGCATTCTCTGGAACAGATAAATGGAAATTAAATTAAATTAAAAACATTTAAAATATTTTTTTTTCTTCAAAAAAGTCATTTAAATAATTCGACAGTTGTTAAGCATTTGTGAAATCACAGACACAACACTCCTCCCCATGATGAAGTGTATTCATTCATCACTAACTAGAAATCTCATTCAAGGGTTTTGGCGGGCAGCCATTACTAATGATTACCTTGTCATCCAAAGGCTCTTTGCAACAGACAAATGATCACACACTTATGTTTCCCACAAGGTGAGGGCATCTAATTACTAATTATGAGGGCATCTCAGGGATGCACTGCTCCTCTGTATTTCACATTAAAAACATTTGAGGTGAAATGCCAGATCTTTGAGTCTAATCATTGAGCAGAGGAGCTGCTCTTTGGTGTTGTGAACACCACTTACTGGAAGCACATTAAAAATGTATACATCTTCCTTGCTGAATCGACATTGATGATCAACAGTATACAGTATGTTGTGTTTTGGAAGCTGGTGAGCAGTTCTCTACAGAAACACTTACTGTACACCTATGTCATCCCTGAAGCTTTGTAAGCAAACCAAGAGAAGTTTACCAAGAGAATAAATGCATATCGGACAACATGCCTGGCAACCAAGACTTCTGATTAACCTAGAGGAAGGTGTGCAGTATTGCTTATGGAAAGTATTAGGTGTGTCATCCGCCAGCTCAGAGCAAAGTCCATAAGTTAAGTGAGGACACCTGCCAAATCTGAGATGAAGACAGACACATGTGTTCTACAGTTAACACACGTTCTACAGAGAGCTTTCAAAAGCAACAGTTCAAGCATCAAAACACAGAAATTAAATACCTGTCATTCAGAAGGTGCCTTTGTCCATGTCAGTTTTCTTGAGTGAAGCTGAGCTGATTTAAAATGTCTGAGTATAATTATTATGTCAGCCTCTAGCATGTAGAGACAGCTAATGCTCATAAAACATGACAGGTGACATACTGTGAAAATAGGGATTTTAAATACCCCATTCGTGGACCTTCAGATCTTGATGCTGAGAATATTTGAAATGCTTAACTTTAAAGACTACTGTTTAAAACTGTATGAAGACAAATCATAATAGAGTAAAAACATAACACCTTTTCACTCATATTAGGCTGTTAATTTAAATGATCCATTCATCAAAAACTCCTGAAGAGCACAACTGCTTTCAACATTGATAATTATAAGAAATGTTTCTTAAGCAGCAATTCAGCATATTGGAATGATTTCTGAAGGATCATGTGACACTGAAGACTGGAGTAATGGCTGGATTAATTCACTCATATTATTATTTTTTTTCTTTCCCCAAAGACAGTGCATTTGTAAATGACTTTTGTTGAAGAAAGGAACAGTGTAGTAACCAGGCAAATCAGATTTTGTTGTGAAAAAACCAAGAACTTGCTTGTTGCTAGGGAACACCAGAACATGTGCAGATTTCCCGTACCATCTACCTATGTGCAATCTGCTCATAGATATGGACATACTGCTATGCTAAATTCCAGATACTGGTTTAGAAAACACTTGGAACAAATGAACTTGTTTGTGAATTAGATGCTGCACTAAAGCATTAACTCAATATGGCATTTGATTGCCATAAGTGGGAGATGTGCATCACAAATAAAGGACGCTGACTCAAAATAATCGAAGCTTTGAAATTACATGCTGGTTATTACTATATTGTCTCTTTGATGTGATAGCATGCATATGGAAAAAAAACACTGTTTAATTATCAGCCTTTAAACACAAGTTGTCAATCCAAATGACAAGCTTCTAAATGGGCATCAGCAAATGTTTTCATCTATAAAAGCCAGAAAGGAAGAAAATGGGATAGAAACAGATGAATAAATCAAAAGCTCCTTTTCTCTTTTTGTCATTATGTGCTTCTTATTTCAAAGCTTCAAAAATGGCAGAGGAAAATATTATAATGTAACCAAAATGGATCAAGACAAACTAATCTGGGTGAGTCATGCATGAGTTGCCTATGCTAATTCAAAACTAATCAAAGGTGACGTTTACATTTAGAATGTCAGACACAGTCAATGCATGCTTACTAGGCTGGAGTCGAGTGCCAGCACCTGGAGTCCTAACAACAACCAGCCAGCTTGTGCTTATGTTTCCATGCCAATCAGATGGCTGTCAGGTGCAGTCTAGTCATCTGTCAAGAATAAGGGTGCTGACAAATTAGTGCTTTTCGAGTCATCCTGTGGCTCTCAGAGGCTGAAGTGTCTCTAGGAATCTGTTTAGGCTTTGAACATGATTTATTTTCATGTACTATATTCTCTGTTGCTGCAATCCAACTGCATTTGCTCTTTAGGTGGCAAAACCAAACTGTAAAAGAAAAAAAAAAACTAACTGGCTGTTAATTGATTAAAGGTAAGTTCCCTTTACTACTGTATATACATGGAAACAGTAAACAGTAAAATACTGTTATATGTACTGTTTTTGAAAGTAAAAAAAATCCGTAAACTGACATTCCCAGAATTCGCTGGGTGACACTTCACATTTGATGGTATTTTGTTTAGCTAATTGTGCTTCTTAAATGTTTTTGGTATCAGTTATTGTATGTACATTGGGGTTTTATGTTACAACTTATGTTGTTTAATTAATGTTTATTACATTATTTGGTAACACTTTATTTTAAGGTGTCCTTGTTACACATGTTACATGTACTTACTATTATAATAACAATTAATTGTGCATAATTACATGCAAATAACCCTAAGCCAAACCCTAATCCTAACCCTAACCATATAATAAGTACTTTTATGTATAATTACACTGTAACAAGGACACCTTAAAATAAAGTGTAACCCATTATTTTAGTGTTGTGTGTCTTACCATGATGGTGTATTTGTGTGTATGACATATGTGGACTTTCTATACATTAGTATCAGCTTGTGGAAAACTTACCTCTTCCTGAGGCTTTCTCTTTACTATTATGTTATTATGGTAGCTGTCAGTATATGTTAAAGGTACAAAAAAGATTTTCAAGTGAAGTAGCCTTGCTAATTCTAATTTACTGTATTTTTACAAAATTGAGGCCCCTTCACACCAAGAAAACTGAACTACAAAGATATCAATAATGATAACTAGTGTAGGATGATTTTTAAAATGATTTCTTTATTCTTTTATTCTGGCAACCACAGCTTTTTATTTTATTTTATTTTATTAAACAGTGATTTAAAAAAAAAAAGCTAAAACTGTAAAATAAGAAGTCTAAATAATACAACATTTTGCTAACCATGCCATTATTATTCATCAGCCAAGGTAAGGAGTGTGGTTTTATTTGTTTATCTTGATCTTTTATTGGTTTTTAATGATTCTGCAGAGAAGCTTGACCTCAAATATTCTCATTTAGTTCATTCACATGGCACAAGAGCTCCAGTCCAATGTCAAGCTAGATTGGCCAACAGAGCTCTATATCCACCTGTAAACATCCGTTCCACAGCATCGAGTTTCTGTCTTTTGTGCACACCGCACTGTGTGGATTATTCAGCAATGACACTAATAGTAACATATTATAGCCATACATAATGTTCAATAAAGGTTACCATTTTTCTCATTTTTTCATCTTACCAACTGTAAACACATTCTTTTACATACATTTCATCTTTTAAATACCTTCTGCCAATTTTAGAGGCACATATTTATTCTAAGATACAAACATGATCTCTGTATTTTCAGCACAGTAACTGAGTCAGAGAGAAAAACAAAAAAAAAACAAGTAAAATAGTAATATGTATTTTTATTTTTTTTTTGTATATGACAATTGTATATGTCTCTCTTTTTTATATTATCGGCAAAACATTACTTGGAGGGATGCAACCTCTCAAAACAACTTCCTTCCTGACAGAAGCCTTATTTACACATATTTTATAATGGATCATAAGAACCATTAAGCTTGCACAAGGATCAATAAACATTTGTGGCTACTGTGCCTTTTATTAACTCAGTATACTTCATGGGCACATTTACCTGAAAATTCGGAAGTAGAGTTCAGAATGCTATAAATTGAAAAGGGTGTAAAGAGTGGGCGCTGGATTGAGTACAGCTGTCTGAAACCTGAGGACATTCATCATTCAATTATCAAGAGCACCGTATGAACTGAATAACACTCTTGTGGTTGTCTCTGTGATATGATGTTTACTTTTATCTTAATGAATGTTTGAGCTTAATTTGGCACAAATCAAGGGGAAAATATAGATAAGGGACGGATATCAGCAAGCTTTTGATAAATAAAACAAATAAGAGAAATTGTGGGCAGTATTGATTTTTTTGTGCCTTATTGCTTGTGTACTTTTCTGTGGAAGAGTAAGAACAGAACAGCTTTTAACCTTTCCTCATGAAGTATTTGAGAAACTAATTCAAAATTAATTGATATGTCCAAATATTTACTCGAATTCTAGTATCCTTCAGCCTAAAGAAAAATAACTGATGAATGTTTTCCATTTATTTCTCATTTGTTTGTAGCTGCAGGACACATGTAAAGGACGCAGTTATTGCCAGAGCTGAAATGTTGTAAACAATCGCATGAGCTTCTCAATGACAACAAGAAGCATATGCTATTTAGATTCACAACATTTACCCTCTCTTAGCACTTAAAACCTATTTTCTGCACAACTGTGAATGTTTCTCCCTTGCAAGAATGCCTGAACACTGGATGCTCAACAGGTTAAAACAACAGGAATCCAAAAGATTCTGGCCATTTACTCTTTAAGGTCCAATTTCCACAGCGTCAAGCTATGGAGAAGTGAATTCAAATGTCGAACAGATACAATAGCTGTTTTACAACACATTTTACAGCTGTGGATAAATACTAGTGTTTATCATATTGACACCAAAAGAAAAATAAACTATTTAAAAGCCTAAGTTTTTCTAATGAACATCTAGGCTTTGTATCAAGGGAATTCTGTGGAACTCTATAAATTATTAATATGTTAAAAAACACCCTTCAAAGTTTTTCTTAAATGAGTGCTGTAGTATAAGGGGGTTGTGGTTTTGGTACAAGTGTTACACTAAAAATGTGCAGAATCAAGACAAGACACCAGTTTATAACCTGTATGACTTTCTTTCCTTTGTGGAATGCAGAAGATTATTTTTAAAATGTGTGTGTGTGTGTGTGCGCTCGTTTTTGTGACATATGAGGACACAAATTTGTATAATGACATGGGTATGACATAGGTATTACAAGGAGAAGGTGACTTATGAGGACATTGCCCCATGTCTCCATTTTTCAAAACGCTTATAAATCATACAGAGTGAGTTTTTTTGAGAAAGTAAAAATGCACAAAGTTTCCTGTAAGGGGTAGGTTTAGGTGTAGGGTTGGTGTAGGGCAATAGCACATACAGTTTGTACAGTATAAAAACCATTACGCCTATATGTCCCCACAATTCACAAAAACAAACGTGTGTGTGTGTGTGTGTGTGTGTGTGTTTTCACCTATACAGTGAATGTTAGTTTGGACCTCATAAACTTTCTGTGAATGGGAAAAAAACAGTTCTTCAAAATGTCTTTGGTGTTCCACAGAAAAATGAAAGTCAAACAGGTTTGAAACAACATGATGAGTAACATTTTTATTTTTGGTTGAAATATTCCATTAAAGCAAAGTGGTTTCCCAGCTAGACCCGTTCCTAAACTCTTTAGATAACTACATAAAAGGAAACATGGTAATGTACTTTTAAAACGACTGTCATTACTCAATATTTTTTATTTCTCCCAAGGCTTGTTTTATTACCACATGATGGGGGTCGATAAACCGATCCCAGACTACAATCGGCTCATTAATCACTGAAGTAGATTGCACCTACTGGGCTATGCTTCCCACTGTAGACAGCCGCCTCTAAAACTGTGATTGGTTGCTCATAAACTCTAAGAAAGTACTGATTCTCCACAAAGCAAAGAAAATCAGATGACCTTATGCAGGGGTCAATGCTTCAGCAATTAAAAACTAATTTCTTGATTCCTATATGTCTTTACACTCCATTATACCACATATCTGCTAATTTAAATTACATTTCTGATGAGCAAATATTAATCTGTTTAGGAAGTGGATATAAAGGTTGTATTCAACATCTTAGGCACAGCATCTCTGAATTAAGTAGTTAATGTGTGCGTGATCTGAAATACAGTGCCACCTATTTAATCACAGTTCTCTAAGACAAGCAAGCCCCCACCCCCTCATTGAAATTCATTCACTTGTGTTGAATTACTCTATTGATTGCATCCTTCCCTTATACCAATGACTGTAATGCTAGGTTTATAGGATCAGGTCAGATGTTTTTGCCATCTGTCTGGTTAAATGAGGCAAGTCACAAAAACACCTCAGTTGACAGCTGTGAATTGTAGGCGCATGAAACATCATGGGCAAGTGTACAAACACTGCGCTGGTGAAGCTAAGAAGTGTAGATAACTTAATTTGATTTACTGATCTATCCATTCACCCATCTATCTATCTGTCTATCTGTCTATCTATCTATATAGCTATTCAATTTAACTCAGTTTTATTTGTATAGCACTTTTCACAATACATATTGTTTCAAAGTTTATCTATCTATCTATCTATCTATCTATCATTTTTATATCCATTTCTTATTATAGCCATTCAGTTTCTGCTGCATTTCAGTGTCAATTATTCATGTGAAGCATCCGCCCAGTTTTGTTCCATTTGCTTGTTCTTCTACATACAAAATCTCTACTGAACGTCAATATGTTACTTAACACATGTGACTGAGAAGTATGCGTACTTCACCATATCATATAGCGTGTGAATGGCACGTTGTAATGTGGTGTTCTCCCGTACGCTGACAGGAACGTAATAGAAATGCGTGCGCACTCTGATCTATTTCATCAGTGGATATGAAATATAGCATTTATATTTTATAAATGAGAAGCAGACATATTTTATATAAACATATATTAACTACAGCAAGAGATTCTATTTTTATATTATTGATAGGCGGTTTTTGTGACTGAAAGACTGAATGCAAGAGAACATGAGTTTCTGCAATGAACGTGTCGTTTACGACTCTCTAATAGTCAACACTGATCGAAACACTATCGGAATCTCTTTCAACAGGTCTCCTTTTGAAACTAAAAAGTAGCCTAATTAAAAGCAACTATTTATCCTCTAAAATGGCTGTTTAGGGAGCCAGCACACTCTGTGTTATGCATCTGCTATGCAATAGGTAAAACAATTGAGGCTGCCTGCGTGCCATCTCTTACCTTATAATAACATACATGACGAGGACGTTGCCCACCAGTCCCACCACACAAACTATAGAGTATAAGGCAGTGATGATGATCGCCACTATCACAGGAGTTGAGCTTTTGTCCAGCTCAGCCGTCCCGTCACATCTGGAGCTGTTGATGTTCACGAGACTGGAGCTGTTGCTGAAGTTTCGGCAGAATACGCTGCTATTCGGCATCACTGGGTTAGAAAGCGCATAAAGTAAGTCCGAAATGTTGCCACTCGTTTCCATGGCAAATGCTGTAAGGCTGAAATTCGCCCGAGTTTATCAATCACGTTCTCTGATATCGATACCTGCCCGACTTCAAAGTGTTCTGAATCCCAACCGTTCTGCCTTAGACGTTCTGCTGCTCCTGCAAGTATAGCTACCGGTCTCTTTTGTTTATGACTCTACAATAAATCTATCCCAGCTGTTCTTACATTACCCTCGTGAAATTGTATCGAGCGACTGTCATAGCGCGTATTTGCATTTTATTCAACAAAATGACGTCACATATATATGCACATGACTAGAGGCTTTTCAGCAGTCGCTGACGGCTTTCCAGTTCCTCACTGTCTAATCGGTGAAGCTGTATGAATTTAAAATCACTCTTCTGCATGTCTAGCTGAGTTTATGGCTTAATGCAATATTTACAGAATGTGAATTATAGTGTAGTTGACTCCCCAATTTTGGATTTAACTCCGTAAAAGCAAGTCAAAACAAGGCTGGGGGTCCTGAAAGTAGCCTATAGGCTGTTTTTTTTTAACATATAGCTAAGTATGTTACTTTCGACGTGAGTTCAACAATTCAGTAACCTCAAATGTTAAAATACAAGTTAATAATAGCACATACTTTCACCTGTCTTCTATATATAAACAGTTTTTTGTCGGAGGCAACCCCTCCAAAAACGTTTGCCTGAGGTAACCACGGCAACTGTAGAACTCTTGAGCTTTTTTGTTTTTGTTTTTGTTTTGTTTTTTTCTTTTTTCATTTCAGCACGAAACATTGACATAGCCTACATATTGTAATGATTTATCACTTCATTATAGATTTATATATTAATGTCACAAAACTTGACAGCCCACAGCTCCTCAAATCAAGCATAGCACATTTCACACTAGATAAATCTGAATTAATAGCTGTTACTGAATTGTCTTTTGTTATATACACTCTCACACAAAAAGTAAAAATAATAGTCACTGTACCTTTTTTAAAGGTACAAATATATACCATTTAGGTACTAATGTGTAGCCAACGTTTAAGGTACCAATATGCACCCTTTAGGGGTAAATAAGGTACAAATGAGTAGCCTACCTTTTGAAAAGTTATCGCTCCAGCAACAACTTTTGTACCTTTTTTTCCTGAGAGTGTATAAATGAGTAATTATAGACATATAATATTATAATCTAGCTCAGCTGCATGCAGATAATTAGACTTAACCGTTGTAATAAATGTCAGATTTAGCTTTGCCACATTTGGTGTAAAATACCTCGGCTGAAGTATTTCTATATCTGTATCTTTATATTGAGTTACGTCAGTGTGTTACGGAAGGAGACTCACACAGAGGATTAGAAAAATAGCAATAACGTTTATTTTCAACAATGAGTGCAGGAGGTTCGGGGAGGAGAGTAATAGCGCTGAATTTAGTCCTTAAGGGAGAGGAGGAGAGTAACCCTGTAATTGGTCCTCCAGGAGATCGTGGAATAGGAGACAGAGGACTGCACACACTTCCGCTGATGGGTACACGGAGCTTTCACAGAGTGGATGACTGGAACGTACTGGGGAATGGAACACAGGAGAACACAATGGAGGTAACACAGGAGGTAAGTATATCAAGAAGGTAAGTCTTTCGATGTATCTCACGGGTAGTATAGAGAGGGAGTCCACTTCGTAGAAACGAGACCGGACACTAGAGTGGCGTGAGATGTGTGCTTATGAAGGGTGGCTGATGATGATTGCCAAGTAGTGACAGGTGCGTGTGATCAGTATTCAGGTGATGGTGTTCGCTGTGATTGGGAGGTGGCTGAGCCTGGCCGATCTGTGACAGTACCCCCCCCTCCACGGCCCGCTCCTGAGGGCCGAAAACCCCGACGTCGTGGTGGTCTACCTCTTCCTCGGGGCCCAGGGCGATCTGGATGAATGGAGTGAAAGGCTTCCAGTAGCGTGGGATCGAGGATGTCAGCTCTGGGAACCCATGAACGTTCCTCTGGCCCATAGCCTTCCCAGTCTACAAGATACTCTAAGAGACCACCACGGCGCTGGGACTCCAAGATCTCGTCGACTTTGTAGATGGTACCGTCCTCCTGGATTAACGGTAGAGGGGGTTCTTCTGTCGGGCCAGGCTCTGTGGAGAGAGAAACAGGTGGATGGTGAGGTTTCAGCAGTGATACATGGAAGGAGGGGTGAATTTTATACTGTGGAGGAAGTTGGAGTTGATATGTGACCGGGTTTATCTGTTTGAGGATGGTGAAGGGGCCAACATATCTGGGACTGAGCTTCTTGCAGGGCAGGCGCATCCTGATGTCCCGTGTTGACAGCCATACCTTTTGACCTGGTTGGTAAGATGGAGTTTCAGCCCTTCGAAGGTCTGCAGTAGTCTTGCCCCTGCACACTGCCCGCTGAAGCTGATAGTGAGCTGCGTCCCAGACCCTCTCGCTCTCTCGGAACCAGTAATCGACAGAAGGGACATCCGACGGTTCCCCGGACCAGGGGAATAGGGGAGGCTGGTATCCGAGTACGCACTGGAAGGGAGTGAGTCCAGTAGATTGCTGATGGAGAGAGTTCTGCGCGTACTCGGCCCAGCCTAGGAACTGGTTCCAAGAGTTCTGGTGGCCATGGCAGAAGGTTCGAAGGAAACGCCCGATTTCCTGAATCTTCCTCTCCGTTTGCCCATTGGATTGGGGATGGTAACCTGAGAAGAGGCTTATGGTCACACCTAGGAGGGAGAAGAATGCCTTCCATACCCTGGAGATGAACTGTGGGCCACGGTCTGAGACCATGTCCTCAGGAATTCCATATTATCTGAAGACGTTGTTAAACATGATTTCAGC
>NW_015557064.1:619585-620259 GCF_001515605.1 Sinocyclocheilus anshuiensis | reverse complement strand
TAGGAACTGGTTCCAAGAGTTCTGGTGGCCATGGCAGAAGGTTCGAAGGAAACGCCTGATTTCCTGAATTTTCCTCTCCGTCTGCCCGTTAGATTGGGGATGTATCCTGATGAAAGGCTTATGGTCACACCTAGGAGGGAAAAGAATGCCTTCCATAATCTGGAGATGAACTGTGGGCCATGGTCTGAAACAATGTCCTTGGGAATTCCATAATATGTGAAGATGTTGTGAAACATGATTTCAGCGGTTTCCATAGCTGTGGGTAGACCCTTGAGGAGGAGAAGACGGCAAGATTTAGAGAATCGATCAATGACTACAAGAACACGTGTTACCATCCGAGGCCGATAGATCTGCGATTTACGGTTGGGAATGGGCAGCGGAAGGAGCTTGCCAGATGGTAGGTGGCGTGGGCTCTTGGAGATGGCACATTCGGAACAGCCTTGGACGAACCTTCTCACATCCCTGGCCATATTGGGCCACCAGAAGCGATCTTTCAGCAGCGAGATGGTGCTGTTGGCCCCTGGGTGGCCAGTGCCCAGAGAAGTGTGAACGGATTGAATCAGGGGAGTGTGTTGTGCTATGGTGACATACTGTACTCCTTGTGGACAGCCCGGCGGAGTGGTAGTTGAAGCATTGGCGGAGGTAGCTGGATTATTGTTCCATTGGATGGGGCA
>NW_015557064.1:611475-611764 GCF_001515605.1 Sinocyclocheilus anshuiensis | reverse complement strand
ACCAACATATCTGGGACTGAGCTTCTTGCAGGGCAGGCGCATCCTGATGTCCCGTGTTGACAGCCATACCTTCTGACCAGATGGAGTTGATGGAGTTTCAGCCCTTCGAAGGTCTGCAGTAGTCTTGCCCCTGCACACTGCCCGCTGATGAGCTGCGTGAGCTGCGTCCCAGACCCTCTCGCTCTCTCGGAACCAGTAATCGACAGAAGGGACATCCGACGGTTCCCCGGACCAAGGAAATAGGGGAGGCTGGTACCCGAGTACGCACTGGAAGGGAGGGAGTCCAGTG
>NW_015557064.1:609623-611313 GCF_001515605.1 Sinocyclocheilus anshuiensis | reverse complement strand
AGAATCGATCAATGACTACAAGAACACATGTGTTACCATCCGATGCTGGTAGATCTGTGATGAAATCCACTCCTAGGTGTGACCAAGGGCGGTTGGGAATGGGCAGAGAAAGGAGCTTGCCAGATGGTAGGTGGCGTGGGCTCTTGGAGATGGCACATTCGGAACAGCCCTGGATGAACCTTCTCACATCCCTGGCCATGTTGGGCCACCAGAAGCAATCTTTTAGCAGCGAGATGGTGCTGTTGCCAGGGTGGCCAGTGCCCAGAGAGGTGTGAACGGAGTGAATTAGGGAAGTGCGCTGTGCTCTGGTGACGTACTGCACTCCTGGTGGGCAACCTGGCGGAGTGGGCATGGAAGCATTAGTGGAGGTGACTGGGTTATCCTTCCATTGGATGGGGCTTACGAAGATTTCCTTGGGGATAATGGATTCTGGTTCCTCACTGACCTCTTCAGGAGCATGAAGACAAGATAGAGCTTCCGCTTTCACATTCTTGGGACCAGGACGATAGGAAATGGTGAAGTTGAATCTCGTAAAAAAAGAGAGCCCATCTTGCCTGATGAGGATTTAATCTCTTGGCGTCTCGTAAATATTGCAGATTCTTATGGTCTAATGGGTGATGTGCTCCCTCCAAACAATGCCTCCATTCCTCTAGGGCTAGTTTGATAGCCAGGAGCTCTCTGTTGCCGATGTCATAATTCCTCTCCGCCGGGTTGAGCTTGCGTGAGAAGGCACATGGATGGAGTTTGGCTGGAGTCCCCTGCTGCTGGGAAAGTACGGCTCCAACTCCTGTAGTGGAAGCGTCCACCTCTACCACAAACGGTTTATTGGGGTCTGGATGGATGAGGAGCGGAGCAGACGTGAAGGCCTTCTTAAGTACTTCAAAGGCCTCCATGGCAGCTGGTGACCAGGACAGAGATTTGGGCTTATTCTGAAGCATACTAGTAAGTGGACTGGTTATGGAACTGTAGTGGTAGATGAATCTTCTATAGAAGTTCACGAATCCCAGGAAGTGCTGAAGTTCCTTGACGGTGGTTGGAACTGGCCAGTTTCGGATGGCATTAACCTTCCCCTCGTTTCCACTCGTCCCCCTCACGTATCCGGATGAGGTTGTACGCGCTGCGGAGATCTAACCTGGTGAAGACGGTGGCTCCGCGGAGATGTTCCAAAGCCGCTGGAACGAGGGGAAGTGGATAGCGGAACTTCACTGTGCCTTTATTTAGAGTCCGGTAGTCGATGCAGGGTCTCAAACCTCCGTCCTTCTTGGCCACGAAGAAAAAGCTGGAAGCAGCAGGGGACGTGGAAGGGTGGCTGTAACCCTGCTGTAAAGCCTCTTCGATGTACTCCTCCATGGCCTTCTGTTCAGGGAATGACAAGGGGTAAAGTCTTCCATGGGGCACTGGCTCACCCGGAATCAGATCTATGGCACAGTCCTATGGCCGGTGCGGAGGTAACTGGGAGGCTTTATTCGGGCAGAATACGTCACTGAAGGGGGCATAACAGGCTGGGATGTCGACTGACTGTTTATCAACCGGGCTTTCTATGGAGGTGGAGCAGAGTGTGAGGGCCTCGGAGTGCAGGGGTGATGGCGGAGATGAGGAAAACAGTCAGGAAAGCAGGTACTGCCCCACTTCAGGACCTCACCAGTTATCCAGGAGATGGTAGGGTCGTGTTGCACCAACCAAGGACACC
>NW_015557064.1:605064-609608 GCF_001515605.1 Sinocyclocheilus anshuiensis | reverse complement strand
GATTTAGAACGTGCAGAGGAAGGATTTTGCCTGATGGAAGATGATGGGGACTTTTGGAAATGGCGCAGTCTGTACATTCACTCACAAAACTTCTCACATCTTGTGCCATGCTGGGCCACCAGAAACTATCTTGAAGTAGTGAGAGGGTTTGATTGGCCCCTGGGTGACCAGTACTAACAGAGGAATGAGCTGTATGGAGGAGTTTGGTTCGTTGAGTTCTTGGTACATATTGCCGGTCAGGAGGACAACCTGGTGGTGGACTCTTGGAGGCACTGGCTTGGTTTTCCTCAGAGGTGTTCACTAGATGGGGTTTATGAATACTTTCGGGTCTAGGATCTGCTCAGGTTGTTTGGAAGAATCATCAGAGGAGTAAATGCAAGACAGTGCATCAGCCTTGCCATTCTTGGAACCAGGACGGTATGCAATCTTGAAATCAAGTCTGGTGAAGAATAAGGCCCAACGAGCTTGACGAGGGTTAAGTCATTTGGAATCACTGAGGTATTGGAGGTTCTTATGGTGAGTCCACACTGTGAATTGATGGCAAGTGTCTCAAGCCAGTGCCTGCATTCTTCTAGGGCCAACTTAATGGCTAGCAGTTCTTGGTTACCAATGTCGTAGTTCCTTTCTGCTGGGTTGAATTTTTGGGAAAATAAAGCGCATGGATGGAGTCTGGGAGGATTCCGTTGCTGCTGAAAAAGCACTGCTTCTACTCCAGTAGTTGAAGCATAAACTTCCACGATGAAGGGTTTGTTTGGATCAGGATGTGTGAGGAGTGGTGCATTACAAAAGACTTGCTTCAGGGTGTTGAATGCAGTCTCTGCTTCTTGGGGCCAGGATAGAGACTTGGGCTTACCATGGAGTAGGGACGTGAGAGGATGGGTAATGGAACTAGTTTTGGATGAAGCGACAATAGAAATTGGCGAATCTAAGGAATCTTTGAAGCTCTTTGACAGTCTTGGGAGTGGGGCAGTTACGAATAGCTTCCACCTTCCTCTCGTCCATTGAAATACCATTTTGGTTGACAGTGTACCCTAGGAACTGGAACTCTGATTGTTGGAACTGGCACTTTTCAGCCTTGAGGAACAGGTTGAATTCCTGGAGTCTCTGAAGAACCTTTGCAACGTGCTGGCGATGTTCAGCCAGGCATCTCGTGCATAAAATCCTGAAACAAGGAGGGGGCGTTTACCAGCACATACAGCATAATGCAATATTCAGAGTGGCCAGTAGTGGTCAAGAAGGCCATCTTCCATTTATCCCCCTCGTGTATCCGGATGAGGTTGTACGCGCTGCGGAGGTCTAACTTGGTGAAGACGGTGGCTCCATCCAAAGCCGCCAAAGCCGCTGGAACGAGGGGAAGTGGATAGCGGAACTTCACTGTGCCTTTATTTAGAGCGATGCAGGGGATGCAGGGCCTCAAACCTCCATCCTTCTTGGCCACGAAGAAAAAGCTGGAAGCAGCGGGGGACGTGGAAGGGCGGATGTAGCTTTGATGTAAAGATTCCTAAATATACTCCTCCATGGCCTTCTGTTCAGGGAGTGACAAGGGGTAAATCTTTCCATGGGGCACTGGCTCACCCGGAATCAGATCTATGGCACAGTCCTATGGCCGGTGCGGAGGTAACTGGGAGGCTTTATTCGGGCAGAATACGTCACTGAAGGGGGCATAACAGGCGACTGACTGGACTGACTGTTTATCAACCGGGCTTTCTATGGAGGTGGAGCAGAGTGTGAGGGCCTCGGATGATGGCGGAGACGGCTGAGGAAGATGAGGAAAACAGTCAGGAAAGCAGGTACTGCCCCACTTCAGGACCTCCCAAGATCACATCAGCGGTGGATTCCTCCAGAACCAGGAGATGGAGTGTTTCTTCATGCAACTGGCCAACTTGCAAGAGTAGCGGACCCACGCTGTGGCGTACATGCCTTCGGCTGAGAGGTTTTCCAGTTACCGATTGGACCTGGTTGGGAGATTGAGTTGGCGGAAGAGATTCCCGGAGATGAAGTTCCCGGCTGAGCCAGAGTCGAGAAGGGTGTGTACTGGAAAGGAGATACCGGAGGCAGTAAGTTTTACAGCAGTGGTGAGGGGCTGCATATTAACTATTGATGGCTTAATGACACTCACCATAGGTCGTGGCGGGTGAATAGGGCATGCCGCGATTACATGCCCTCCAGCTCCACAGTATAAACATAAGCTCTGGCTCAGCCGTCTCTGCCGCTTCCAAGGGGAGAGTCGAGCACCGTCCACTAGCATGGGTTCACGACCTGGTTCTGGAGGGCTGATGGTGTCTGGCCAACGAAGGAGTGGAGTGTATGGGGGAAGTTGCTGTTCCGCAATGCAAGATTGCATACGAGTAGCGCAGTGGATGGATAATTGTATAAACCGTTCCAAGCCATAGGAATCATCATAGGCTGCGAGCTGAAGTTGCACCTTCGGCTCCAGTCCTTGCCGGTAGGTGGTCAGAAGGGCATGTTCATTACAGCCGCTGGCTGCTGCGAGGGTTCTGGGCATTAGGGCGTAATCGTTTATGGACAGAGACCCTTGACGGAGATGATATAACTGGTCACAGACAGAGGTATCACCTATGGGTCTACCAAATACTTCTCGGAAATGTGCAAGAAAATTATCAAGGGATTGAGTTACAGTACCGGCCTGGGACCAGATGGTCTCTGCCCATTGAAGTGCTCGCCCCGTCAGCAGTGATATGATGAACGCTATCTTAGCGCTTTCCTTGGCGTACAGATGTGGCTGCATCTCCAGTGCGAGCGAGCATTGCAGCAGAAATCCGTTGCACTCCTCCACCGAGCCAGAGTGTATAAACCGTTCCAAGCCATAGGAATCATCATAGGCTGCGAGCTGAAGTTGCACCTTCGGCTCCAGTCCTTGCCGGTAGGTGGTCAGAAGGGCATGTTCATTACAGCCGCTGGCTGCTGCGAGGGTTCTGGGCATTAGGGCGTAATCGTTTATGGACAGAGACCCTTGACGGAGATGATATAACTGGTCACAGACAGAGGTATCACCTATGGGTTTACCAAATATTTCTCGGAAATGTGCAACAAAATTATCAAGGGATTTAGTTACTGTACCAGCTTGGGACCAGATGGTCTCTGCCCATTGAAGTGCTCGCCCCGTCAGCAGTGATATGATGAACGCTATCTTGGCACTTTCCGTAGCGTAAAGATGTGGTTGCATGTCTAGTGCGAGCGAACACTGCAGCAGAAATCCGTTGCACTCCTCCGCCGAGCCAGAGAAGGGCACTGGTCTGGCCATGGGACCGGTAAGTACTTTCGTGGAAGAGGAAGCGGCGTTGGTGATGGGCGTGACAGGTGGTGTGACAATGTCAGGTGGTGGGTGAGTATCCGTTTGAGGGCATCCACGATCTCCTGGAACGGGTCGGATGCACTCATCTTGCTGATCCTTTGTAGTCTGGTCTTCTGTTACGGAAGGAGACTCACACAGAGGATTAGAAAAATAGCAATAATGTTTATTTTCAACAATGAGTGCAGGAGGTTCGGGGAGGAGAGTAATAGCGCTGAATTTAGTCCTTAAGGGAGAGGAGACAGAGGACTGCACACACTTCCGCTGATGGGTACACGGAGCTTTCACGGAGTGGATGACTGGAACGTACTGGGGAATGGAACACAGGAGAACACAGTGGAGGTAACACAGGAGGTAAGTATATCAAGAAGGTAAGTTTTTCGATGTATCTCACGGATAGTATAGAGAGGGCGTCCACTTCGTAGAAACGAGACCGGACACTGGAGTGGCGTGAGATGTGTGCTTATGAAGGGTGGCTGATGATGTGCACACAGCTCAGTTGAAGAGTACACAGAGTTTCCACGGAGCTGATGACTGGAACGGACAAGGGAATGGAACACAGGAGAACACACTGGAGGAAACACAGGAGGTAAGTATAACAGGAAGGTAAGTCTTTCAATGTATCTCACGGATAGCATAGAGAGAGAGTCCACTTCGTTGAAACGAGACTGGACACTGGAGTAAAGTGAGGTGTGTGCTTTTGAAGGGGAGCTGATGATGATTGCAGATTTGTGACAGGTGCGTGTGATCAGTATTCAGGTGATGGTGTTCGCTGTGATTGGGAGGTGGCTGAGCCTGGCCGATCTGTGACACAGTGAGCGCTGTCTGTGATTGCTTGTGTCTTTCATCATTTCTTCTCATGTTCAGATGAGCAGAAAGTGAAACAGTTTCTCTCCTGCACAACTAAAAGAGTTAATTTTTCACTTAAAGGCTTAGGCTAATTAATAAAAAAAAATTACAAAGATTTGTATTTTAAAGAAAACCAGTTCGAAGGGAGCATAATTTGCTTTTTGGGTTAAAAGAATTGATTAATATGAAATTCGAAGATATGACAATTAGACTGTGCAGAAATTTAAATTTACATGCTAATACACACTATACTCATAGTCACCAACGCTGATGTTGTTAACATTAATCATTTGAGAATAAAGTATAACATTAATAATAATTTGAACGGTTTGATGTGATATGAGCTAACCGATCTTTAGATTTAATCACCATTGGTATCCAG
>NW_015557064.1:588850-604920 GCF_001515605.1 Sinocyclocheilus anshuiensis | reverse complement strand
TGTTGTTGTCGCCTACTAACACCGTGTCTACACCAGACGCGACAGTTGTCATGTCGCGCCGCGGCACAACAGCTAAAGTCTGTCTACACTAGTACACAGCTGCAATTACAGGTTTTCAAACAGAGATGGCGACAAAGAGGCTAAACTTACAGACTGCAGCTTTAATTTGTTTTAATGAGACATAAAACACATTAATATATAATGTATATATTATGTAATATATATATATATATATATATATATATATATATATAGCCTCCACCTAATTATCATCATCACCCCGTCCCTTAAATCGCCGCCCTTCGCCAGGCTCCTGACAGGAGTGGGAGCATGAGAGAGGAGGGGCACTGAAATAGCCAAAAAAATTACCCCAAAAAAAAAAAAAAAAAAATATATATATATATGTGTGTGTGTGTGTGTATATATATATACATACAATGCAGGACCTTTGGATTTTACATATAAAACAATGGTCTCCATGACTGCCACCTGACTCTTTTTTGAACTTAACATTATAGTTTATTGATGTAGGCTATAGGGGCTTAGATACATAGCGATTTTACTGATGGTCTTTAATGATTGTAATGATTTGCAACTGGCCACTGAATCCAATGAAAGGTACAAATTACAAACACAAATTAGTTTCCTTCTATCCAGAGAGAAAAAGGACTCGGAGCACTCCTTCATTTTAATGTTTTATGTTATCATGTAATTCTGTTATTAGTATCAGATGTCGGGTGTTAGCTGCAAAGTTCCAACTAATCTAATAGTAATTTATTTTAATTACGCTAATGTAAATGTCTGTGAAATCACTTTCCTTTGAAAATGTTAAATGAAAGAAATTCTATTCTGAGGATATGTTGCATGAGCATTACCCATCATTATTTGAACGTAATTTCAAGTATGATACATCATGCAGAATCCAGTGTGCATAAAGGTGCAAAATAGACATGTGACATAAATTAAAGGAATCTTCTGGCTCCTGGGTTGCTGAAACAGTTGCACAAATGATATTTAACAGAAGTGCACACTGTTCACATAAAATTATTTTTGCATGCCTTTGAGGTGTGCCTGTGATTCAAATTCACTGCAGACAGATCTTTTTCAGTCATCTCGACCCTGAGAGTTCAAAAAGACATTTCCCTGCACAGCCCTACAGTAATTCAACTGATCCGATACAAGATTTGACAGATTTTTTTTTTTAAATTTGCATATTTATTTTGCACATTTTTGCACAAGGAATAGTTCACCCAAAAATGAAAATTTGCTGAATATTTACTCACTCTCAGGTCATCCAAGATATAGGTGAGTTTGTTTCTTCATTTTTTTTAGAGTTTGAGAGAAATTTAGCATTACATCACTTGATCACAAATCCTCTGCAGTGAATGGATGCCATCAGAATCAGAATCCAAATAGCTGATAAAAGCATCACAATAATCTACAAGTAATGCATGTGACTGAATGGGTGCCATCAGAATGAGAGTCCAAATAGCTGATAAAAACATCACAATAATCCACAAGTAATGCACATCACTCCAGTCCACAGTTTTTTATTTCACAAGACATGAATTGATGGACTGGAGTCGTGTGTATTACTATGATGTTTTCATCAGCTGTTTGGACTCTGATTCTGATGGCACCCATTTACTGCAGAGGATTTGTGAGCAGGTGATGTATTACTAAATATCTCCAAATATGTTCTGATGAAGAAACAAACTCAGCTTCAATCAGGTGGGCGGAGCTTAACAGGCAGTGATGTAGAAGCAGGCGTTGATCTTCTGCGGAGGCGGTGTTTAGTCACACTATAATGTCATAAAGTAGCACATTCCACAACCTGTCATTTTGGCAGATTGGCTTCAATAAAAGCTGTTTTTAGACTGATAAGAAAGTTTTGAGTTCTGAAAATTACAGAATATTTTTATAGTACAATGACCTTTTAAATGTCAAAAGATCAAGGGAATTTTGATTTCTCAGTTCATGACCCCTTTAAATAATATAATATATAACGCCTTACAAATGCAAATGGGCCCATTTTTTTAGGATCTGCTGAGTGGGATCCCATGAGGGTGAGATCCTACAGAGTGACCGTTGCAGAATCTGATTGTCTGATCTGATTGTACTGAATCTATCTATAAGCTACCATGTTTGTGTAAGTAGGCTACAGATTTTCACTAAGAACAGCAAAAATATAGTGCTCACCAAAAGTTCATTACTATGTTGCCTTGTCTCTTTACTACGCTAAAGTTTTTTTTAACATATGTCTCTGCAATCTTGATTTTGGAGGGTGGGTAAAATTTCAGCAGATTTTCATTTTTTTTGTAAGCTGTTCCTTTATGTTTAGGGAGATTATACAGGACACTATGTTGTGATTCTCAAAAAAAGCTTTTTTTTAGTAGTAGGTCTATTGTCAGTGACCCATGTGACCCAAGACCACAATGGATGGTCCAATAGCTGTAATTAGAGCTGAATGCATGAATATTAATATTTCCTCTGATACTGTCCAAACTTTTCAGTTTTATGTGTCAAATTGCTATCAAATTACACTTGTTAAATAGACAAATGCTTAATCAGATCTAACAAATCACAGATGATATAACGGGCACCATTTTGCTGCTGTGGTGTGTACAGAAAAAAGCCAGTGCTCTGAACATGAGCAGAAATGTTCGGCTGTCATGAGTGGCAGAAGAGTATCTCTGTTGCCATGGAGATGAGAACATCCAAGGTGCACCCAAGCAAAGCTTAAAATCCTGCCAATTAGAGATAATTTGTTAAAATGTACATAAAACAAGGGGAAATACATTACCTGGCAAGCTTTCAAAGCCATTTTTCTCTCAAGGATTGTGTAACTTTGGTTATGAAAGGCATTATTAACAACATCATGAGGAATGCCCTTATTGACCTATTGTTAAATTCAGTCACATGCCAAACAACAAAAAAACAAACCTTATTCTATTATTAAATAATATAATAGCACAGCTCATTAATTTCTGTTGTGTTTTCTTGTTATGTTTACCATAATGTGATCAAGTTTATTAGTAACTAAATAATGTTCATGGCATAGGCTAATTTATTTATTCAGACCTTGGAATAAATAAGGGAAAAGGAAACCACTCCTATTACTTCCTGAAGTCAAAGAAATGCCATGCTGAAAGTGGTTGTAGTCACACTATTGCTGATCAAACAAAGCCATACTAATTCTACAAATATAACATAAAGGCGAAATGTGGAACTTATGTGACCCTGGACCACAAAACCAGTCATAAGGGTAAATTTTTCGAAATTGAGATTTATACAACATCTGAAAACTGAATAAATAAGCTATCCATTGATGTAGGGTTTGTTAGGATAGGACAATATTTGGCCGAGATACAACTATATGAAAATCTGGAATCTGAGGGTGCAAAAAAATCTAAATACTGAGAAAATCGCCTTTAAAGTTGTCCAAATGAAGTTCTTAGCAATGCATATTACTAATCAAAAATTAAGTTTTAATATATTTACAGTAGGAAATTTACAAAATATCTTCATGGAACATGATCTTTACTTAATATCCTAATGATTTTTGGCATAAAAGAAAAATCAATAATTTTGACCCATACAATGTATTTTTGGCTATTGCTACAAATATACCCCAGCGACTTAAGATTGGTTTTGTGGTCCAGGGTCACATATATGGAACATAAAACTAGACTGTAATTAGTCCCTTCTCTGTTATCAGGCTAATTGAGTGCATGTCTGTTATTCGAAGTAGATTCAAATGAACTATAACACTTTACCTGCATAAATTTATGTCATGTTCATTGTATTCATTGAAAGCATTTATTATGTTAAAATGCCTTTGCGGCATGTGGCCTAATGCCTCTGGTCTGGAGGAAAACTTCATAAGACTGGCTGGGAGCTAATTTGAGTTCAACGTTATTACACATTTGGGAGTAAATTAAATATTAATGGAATGACTCTTTTGATGAGAAAACGATTTACCTCATATTTCAGCAATGAGACAACTTGAATGACTCTCAAAAAGCAGCGCTGATGCACTGTAGTCATTATCCTGGGGGTCGTTTCCATGGAGGCCCATCTTATCAACTCTTCCAGCAAACATGCTGTTGAAAAGGAAGAGGACTGTTGAAGAAGGTACGGTAATCATCCAATGAATCAAAACACCAATGGTTAAATATAGAGACTGGCTTTCAGATGTGTGTTTTATAACTATTAGAGTAAGATGGGGTAATATGCACCCTCGGGCAAGATCATAGATGGCACAAAATCTCATCTCAACACATTTAATGAATGGCTATGCTCTTCTTAATTTTGTCATTTCATCTGACTATCATCATTTGTGAGATTTGCCGAAACTCTTTTGAGGTTAATTGATCTAATTTTGAGTATTATGTTGAATTGTAAAGGTTAATGAGTGATTTGGGATTTAGGGTCGGGAAAGATTTACATTTTGTGCTATGACAACTAGCAAATGCACTCAGGGCGTGTCCGAATCCACTTTTGCTAGTTTAACGACGGGAAAACGGTCGGCGCGCCTGGGCGCATGGACTAAATGGGTTGTCCCTATTCTCTTAATGAGTAATGGGTGTTTTTTGGGCGTAACGTGCAATAAACCAATCAGAGTCTCATCTCCCATCCCCTTTAAAAGCCAGTTGCGCTCGCGCCATGTCGGGTTTGCTATTTACATGGCGGCATGTAATTTTTCATTTTTAAAAATGTTTGTGTGCTGCTGCGCGTCCCTGTGTATGTAATAAGCAAAGTGTACGCGCGTTGTGCACCCGCGTATAGGCGCATATTACTAACGCGCTCTTTAAATAACAAAGAAAACATATTGCGGCAGACTTTAGACCAGGTTTGAGTTGGTCTATGGCGCAGTCTATTTTCAGTTCCTCAAAATAGCAACGCGCCAACAATGCGCCTGAACACGCCTCTTTTTTTAGACCAGCACAAATGGGCGCAAATGCATTAGATATTTAAACAACGCGGCGCAGGAAAATGAGAACTGCGTCGGGCTGAAACTAGCAAAAACACTTGCGCCGCATTGCGCCGGGTGTATGATAGGGCCCATTGGCTGATGTTTCCGCCATGGGATAAAAAAAAGGTAGGCCTATTGCAAATTTTTGTCTCATTTTTGTTTTTGTCTTCTCTCTTCCCTCTCTTTTAACAGCCTTTTTAAATAGGGCATCTTCCCTCTTTAAGAGCGTTTGCAATCTTCTGTTCAGTGATATATGAAAAGTATGAGAGAAACAAACTTGTCAGACAGACTTGTTAAAGGGACCACAAGATTTCAACACGGCTGATTTGAATAAGCCTCATCAGCCTTGACGCATTTACACTTACGCTATAATTTAATCCTCTCAAAAATCATATAGCGGAACAAACACATGAATTTAGTTTGTGATGGAAAAGTTACTAATAATCCTGCATCCTATTTTTTTATGCTTATCTCCAGTATAGTGATTGAAATGATTCCAAGGAAATAAGAGGGCAAGAGTATTGCAGGTGAAGGTCTCTAGCTCCGGAGTAATTGAACACATGCTTACAAAACACAAATGTATCCTCCTGACCCTAAATATTAATTTTGGATGCATCTATCTGGCTTTTTCACCTTGTCATTACAGTCTGTTTGAGAAAAGACAGACTTGCTTGCCCTAGTTGCACTGGCTGTGTGCTTACATGTGAGTCACTGCTCGTGCTTGTCTTTTTGACATTTTTCTACACAAAAAAAACTGTCCAGAATAAATGTTATGAAAGCACTCAAGCATGGAATTTGAATTTTTTTTATAACTTCAGTGCAGGTGTAAATTTCGGATTATTAATGATATGCAACATGTACACGGTGATGCTTTAGCTCTAGTTTACAAATCCACAAAGAGCACAACCACTAAATACAGCAAGTACAGTATGTAACTGTGACAAGAGGTAGCCTAATACTCAGTTTTATACTGATGAAAACCTAAATGTAATTTGTCCTGTCTCTTGTTATTTTATTAGTGAAATAGATCATGTCACAGGAAGGTCAATTTATTCATATTTTGAAGTGTCTTTTTTAATGTATCAATTTCACATTCGGCTGCCTGCGGTGTCTTAACCTTGGTTCACTATTCTGCCCTAAGCGAATATATCCTCAGAGAAAGATTTGAGGTTATGGAACCGAGACCAGGCTTGTAAAGGCAGGTCAGTAAATGGTGAAAACAACAACAACAAAAAAACAATCATGTGGACATTTCTATCACAGCTTTTGTGACCCCCGTCGAGACTCAATCTGAATTCCTTCAAGATTCACATAAACAAGAGGCTAACAAGTTTTCACTAAGTGTTACTTATCAAAGTCTGTGAAGAGCCACCACTTTGTCATCGTCACAGCCAATATTAGATCTCCTAAGATCGGCTGATATTATAGTAGAGCATGAAGGATTGAATGTCAAGGAAAAATGGGAAGTCTGTTTTATTTAAACTGCAGGATTTTGTTTGCTGCTGCCTTGATAAATGCCATTTAGGGAGATTGTGAACAAACGTATTTGTGCTTGTAATTATGCTTGTCATTGAAACCTTTTGTGCAAATGTTTAGGATTAGTCATGGAGTTGACAAATGTGAACGTAAAAAGCCTCCATGCTGTGCTCTTATCTTCTTTAATGTCCATCAGATGGCACCCATCAGGTGAAAAGGTTCCACTTCATATTCACAAGTCTGTCCATATCAGGTTTTAATTGTTTACAGAGACCTTGTTTGTCATTGCTGTCAGTACTGCTCAGTTTCATGAGGAAGAAGTCAAGTCACTTTCATTTTTTATAGCACTATGCAATTCAGATTAGCAGCTTTACAGGATTGAACAGGAAAGTAACAGAATCAATGATGCAAACTTCAAAAATGAGGCAAATCCAAAAGCATATAGTATAATAGTGTCTTTATTCAAGAAGAATTACAAGAGACTATTATTTTCTTTTTGTGGAAAAATAGACTTGATTCAAATGTTTATATGGAAAAGAAAACAATGGAATATAGATTTTCGATCTCTGCTTTGGTGGTGGAGATATTTGATCCCAGCTGTAGGTTACATTGTTATGCCAATAGGCAGCGACAAGTGACTGTCTTTATGATTGAGTTATTCATTAAACCGATTTGTTGATTCATTGAGTCATTTAGACACAATTCAGACACAATTTTTACAAGTGAGTCATTGAATCATTCACTTAAACGATTTGTTCAAAAACTGATTCATTCAGGAACAAAACGATCACTGATTCATTTAGTAAAGAAACTGCTACCTGTATGTTGTGTAAAGACTCGTAATGTCTGCTCCTGCTTTGTTCAGGAATTTTTTCGATGTCACAATGGAAATAGACAAAGTAACCGGCAAATTGTGTCTAAAGGGTAAGTCACTTAAACATCTCGTTAGTTAAACTGTTATATATTGTAATCATACTGTTGGTCTGAAGACCAGAGCGGCTGCTATTTTGGAGCAACACTAGTCTTATAGGTCTGATATTGCTTCTGAATTGAAATGATAAATGATGACGGTTTGAGTGCCTTGCCACCTCTATGTAATATGTAAGTGTTAATATTTTTAAGTATTCAAATGGCAGATGTTATCTGCACATTGTAAGCTTGAAATTGTGTAAACTGTCCTTCAACAGTACCTTGATATTACACTTAAGTCATTTAATGACTATCCTCTCACAATGCACTTAATTTATTGAATAAGAAAACCTCAGTGCCTATTCTTGGTATTATTCCTTTGAACTGCTTCAGATTCTTGGTAGCTTATTATTTTATGTGTGAGCTTCAACAATGAACAGTCTCCTCACATTTTATCTGCTTTATGAAACCACTGCAGAATATCTCTCAGCAGAATGAAGCTCTGGATGTCCATGTCATCATCATGATATTGTGGATTGTATTGTTCAAGCCAATGCCAAATCTTTATCCTGTTTGGGTAAATGCTTTAGCTGTGATTGTAGGCCTGTGTTGTGGATGATAATGGCATAAAAGTTGATTTATTGATAAAGTGATAACTGGAGTGTCCATCCATTGAAAAATCATATTTATTTGGGTGTGCTGATCAAACAGTTCTGTTGTCCATTATACTTTTCTGAGATTATGGATTGACATTGCAAAACAATGAAAGGATACAGATGAGTACCATAAATAGTTTTTGTCAAGCAGGCAATTATGCTATACAATGTTGAACTTTTTTTTTTTTTTTTTTTTACTGCCATTTGAGTATATTGTTATGTAAGTCTGCAAAGTGCATCCAAAGCGTCTGGCATGGCACATTAGTACAACCACACATTTTATTGAAATTGTTTGTTCTTAGAGAGGCCTGGAAAGGGAAAGGATGATGACTGGGAGGGGGGCCGATGACAGCTGTTTGGAGTGGAGTGCAGACTTCCTGATTTCTTATAGCATAAATGCTTCTTCATTTTCCATTGGCTCAATTCCAGATGGATTTGTCTTGACTGAAACTTTGCTGCTTTTCCTCACCCTTCTCTCAAATGTTGTGAGCAAGAGCATCTGTATTGGAGAATAGAGAGACAGTGATTTGTTGCAGCACACCAATCACACGCAACTCAGACAGCTCTGTCTGTTAGTGCTTTGGCTGAGAGAATCAGATGATATACTATGTACTGTGGTCAAGCATGAATTCAGTTTGTGGTCATTGAATTCCCAGCTGTGGCTGTTCAATCTCATGCAGTCTTTGGGTTTCATCTAAATTTAGGAGCAGTATAGTACCTGTTCATGTTCATTAGCTTTGAAAGTGGAAATAATGTTTTAGCATTTACAGTCAGTCCATATGTGTGAGACCACATGTAAAATCTAGCATTCAGAATCAAATAACCTCAATCAAAAACCTAGAAAGAATGTTTAAGGATTTTCAGATGTTCAAAACAAAGAAATTTTATTATACGCGAAAAATATTTTAGATTCTGCAAATTTACTTATCAAATTCGTACATTTGTGAGCTCTGTGTATAGATGGTCAGACTGGTGGTCAGACTGAATTTCAAGATATTCTTTGGATCATTCTTAAAGCAAAAGAGAGCCATACCAAATAAATTCATGTTCATTCAAAACCCCTCAAATAACCCACTTTTTTTTTCTTTTCTTTTTTTTATGCCATAATGTTATAAATAATGATATAAATGTACATTTATTTAAAAAAATTAAAATAAGAAAACCCTAAATTTAGAAATTTTAAATAGAAGCTATTTTTTACTTGTAGTTAGCCCTACTATCTGTATTTATGATCTCTGGATTATTTTATTCTGATTGGTCAATTGCAACTTTATTTTTGTATAATGAGAACTGCTGAACTCCAGAATTGAAATTGAGTTTCAGACAACTGCCATATAAGCCAGCATACATAAACATAAACAAAAAACTACTAAGTGCACAGCTCTGATCATGCGGTTAGATTGATCACTGACTCACTGCAAGTTTGAGCACTGTGGTAGACCATAGTAATGGTATCTAAGTGGATATCTCACTTTTGTGTCCAGGCATTAGTCATCTACAGAACTGCCATATTGGTGATCCTACACTGGCATTCTGCTAATATAATGTGTGAAGAACAAAATAGAAAACAAGCTGCTTTATACTCTGCAACTCAGTGAATATAAACTATGTAAATGAGGTCATTTTAGTTTTAATTTTAATATAAAACTGTTCATATACAGGTGAAAATACTGCTATTATTAACTAAATTTGTAGTAGAGCTCACATAATTCTTTTACACAATTCTTTTACAGTCTTTTGTGTTCTGATATCCTTGAGTGTTGCAGTAGTTGCTTGTTCAAACACTGAATGAATCTTTCACATGCAGTCCAAATATTTGACTAGAAAAGCAATTATAGTGGCTTCAAAGAAAAAAAAAAAAGGATTGTAGGTTATCAAACAAGCCATTCACTTCACACAATAACAGCAGTGCCCAAGGCAGAGACTGTTATTAATTTGACCTCGGGAAAAGACCAAGCTCCAAAAAGACAGTAGGAAACAACCGTGCATATTGAACATTTGGCTTAGCAGTGAAGTCGTGTACACGGCTAAGAAGCTAATTACAATTTATTATTTATTTGGTTCACATTGCAATTAGTAGTTTTATATAATAAAGTCATCACACATCCCCTAAGGCACTAAAATATTATGCCAAAAATAGCTTCTGAGCCCCCTAATGAAGGCACACCAATTCTACAGTTTTAGTTTGTTTTTTAAATAAAAGAAATTACATATTTATTTATTGGGCTGGTGTTATTGAAAGTATTTAGATGCATTGATTGGACAGAAACTAACTAGAAAGGCAAGTGGCTTAAAGAGGCAAGAGGATTAAACTAAAAGGCTTGTCACTTAATTCTAACAGCTTCCAGTTTAATTGAATTTCAGAACATGCTGGCAATGGGATCCTGTAGTCCAGTGCACTCAGTATGGCCGATTTGGACAAAAGGGATTATACTGTCAGGAAATAAGCCTTCTGCATGACCACCAATGCATAATCTGCATATGTATTTATACTGTGTATATATACATATGTCTGCATTATGCTACTCTCTATGCTTGCTATAACACTTACATTTACCCCAATGCACATGAGTAACAGACGTTCTATGCGGTACATATATATAAATCAGATGTTTTTACAGAATAAGATTTCTCCAAAAAACGAATCATTATAAACATGCCTCAATGTTTTCTGCATCATACAGTGGACAGCACTCTGACACTCCCACAAGGGGGAGACAGTCAAGACTGTCATAACAAACTCTGGCCCGAGTCGGCAGAATGCATGCTGGGACAGAAAATGTGACCTGTGCCATCATTTTGACCCAGAAAGTTTGAACACATTTTTAAAGTCGGCTTTGTTGTGATGTACTGTAATTATGTTGGAGATTCATTCAAATTAACAGGTTAAGTAAAAGTATGTTTTACAAATGCAAATGTCTTTTACTGGGCTCCATTAATTAATATTTCATTTTTTTAGGATCTGCCGAGTGGGATCCCATGAGGGTGAGATCCTGTAGTCACTTCAGTGACCCTTGGAAAATCTGATTGTGCCTTCAATCAATAAGCTACCATGTTTGTGTAAGTAGGCTATAAAGTTTCAGTAAAAAGAACACAATTAGTGCTCACCAAAAGTTCATTATTATGTTACCGTGTCTCTTTACTGCACTAGTAGTTTTTGTTTTTAGTGAAGTTTTTTGGACCATATGTTGCTGCAAAATTCTTGCTGAAAACCTGTAATATTCAGGCTATCCTAATGATTAATAACCATCAAAGAAAAAAAGTTTCATATCAAACATTTTGTGTGACCTAGCTTCAGCACACATAGTTAGCCATGTGTTTAATTAGCCTTCTCTCAGCTCTTCAATTATTTAAGATCGCCAGGGCTTTGATTGCAGGTTAATGAATGGGTTGGCTCCCAGGGGCACAGAGGTGTGAGATGAATCATGTCACCGGCTCCAGGCAGACAGCAGCTCCCTCAGGGTCTCCTGTCCAACCACTGGAACCCTGAAAGTGCTTGAGCTTATCTTACTAACTAGAAAGGATACTGTATACTGCATTTGTTACTAGTTCACCCATGTGCAATACTGAGATTGCGTCTTTTCTCTTTATGCAGATAAGATTCAGGCTTGTTTTTATGTTTGGATGAAGATGAGGCAATGACATTGACATGAATGCTACCCCAAGAGAAATCTTTGCAAAGATTTCCAGAAATATTTAATCTTAAATTAGACTTTTTGATGTTGTTGGATGATTGAGAACGGAAACTCATCTCGGATTGGTTTAAAGTTATAGGGGATGGAAGTCATTTCCTGGAAAGAGGAGCAGAAATGAGTCTTTCTGTGAACTCTAAAGTGCTGTGTGATGTATAAACAGGAATCCATTAAAAAAAAAATTCATATTCATAAACATGAGCATAACTAATTTCTGTGTAAACTGTATACATACAACGTGTATATAATTGTCCTATTAAACTGAGTGTGAAAAGTTCTGTATGATTGATTTATGTACAATTTACATTGAAATTCATTCTGCTTGTTTCATAAGACCCCAAGTGTATAATATTTCACAGAACAGGTGCCGTCTTTTCCTGGAATACAGGTTTGATGTTGTTTTTTTTTATCAGTTTTATTAATGGTTTTAGAGCTGAGAATCGTTTAAAAAAAAGTCTTCATTAGAAGTAATGAGTTGAAGATGTATTAGCTTATCATCAATTAATTCATTTCCTGTTATGTTAATCATGTACATCATTTCATTAAAATCATCAAGGCATGCTTCAGCTGACTGATGCCGTTTTCCAGTAAAATGGACTTCCAAGAACAAAATGTGATCTTAAAGGGATAGTTCACCTTCAGTTGCTGGTCCCCATTGACTTCCATAGTGTGGAGAAAAAAAAACACTATGCAAATCAATGGGGACCAGCAACTGAAGGTGAACTATCCCTTTAACATTGACCCATTGCGAATGTGCTTATCTAAATGAACTCTCCAGGGATTTTCATATCATCTGTATAGGGACTAGGCAAATAAATGGTAAGTAATCCAACATGAAAAACACTGATCCTGAAAAAGATGTTGTGAAGATTTTTTGTTTCTTCTGTAACATTCTGTAAAAGTTAGAGCTTTACAATTCCCTGAACTCTTCGACAGCATTTTCTTAACTAATTAGCACTTGACTCAGCTAATTGACTCAGCTAATTGGTGTTCAGCAGAGATATCTACTCTCTAGTGAATGTCTGCTGTCAGTGCTTTGACGATTCTCATTCTCCTGTTTTCCTTGACTGCTCCTCTATCTGTGTGTTTTGTCCACAGATGTAACTTAACCCCTGTGGACAGCCGTGTTTCTTGTTTTATTATTAGATATTGTCTATTTAATTGCTGTTTTTTTCATGGGATGTTACTCACTGAGAATAGGTTAATGGAGAATCAGGCAAATCAAAGCCACGTTCTGTTGCCCAGAAGAAACACCGCTGGGGCTGCTTCATATGAGACCGCTCCAGCACTGGCTTCATGGCCGAGTCCCGAGGTGGGCGTGGCAGTGCAGCACTCACCGGGTCCAAGTTACACCGTCCTGTCGCCAAACCTTCACCCCGTGGTCAGACCTTACATTCCTCCTGGCAGGAGTGCCCCTAGAACAGGTCTCCAGGCATGCTGTGGTTTACACGGATGCCTCCACCACCGGCTGGGGGGCCACGTACAATGGGCACGCAGTGTCGGGGGTATGGACGGGCGGTTTGATGTTGTTTTTTTTTATCAGTTTTATTAATGGTTTTAGAGCTGAGAATCGTTTAAAAAAAAGTCTTCATTAGAAGTAATGAGTTGAAGATGTATTAGCTTATCATCAATTAATTCATTTCCTGTTATGTTAATCATGTACATCATTTCATTAAAATCATCAAGGCATGCTTCAGCTGACTGATGCCGTTTTCCAGTAAAATTGACTTCCAAGAACAAAATGTGATCTTAAAGGGATAGTTCACCTTCAGTTGCTGGTCCCCATTGACTTCCATAGTGTGGAGAAAAAAAAACACTATGCAAATCAATGGGGACCAGCAACTGAAGGTGAACTATCCCTTTAACATTGACCCATTGCGAATGTGCTTATCTAAATGAACTCTCCAGGGATTTTCATATCATCTGTATAGGGACTAGGCAAATAAATGGTAAGTAATCCAACATGAAAAACACTGATCCTGAAAAAGATGTTGTGAAGATTTTTTGTTTCTTCTGTAACATTCTGTAAAAGTTAGAGCTTTACAATTCCCTGAACTCTTCGACAGCATTTTCTTAACTAATTAGCACTTGACTCAGCTAATTGACTCAGCTAATTGGTGTTCAGCAGAGATATCTACTCTCTAGTGAATGTCTGCTGTCAGTGCTTTGACGATTCTCATTCTCCTGTTTTCCTTGACTGCTCCTCTATCTGTGTGTTTTGTCCACAGATGTAACTTAACCCCTGTGGACAGCCGTGTTTCTTGTTTTATTATTAGATATTGTCTATTTAATTGCTGTTTTTTTCATGGGATGTTACTCACTGAGAATAGGTTAATGGAGAATCAGGCAAATCAAAGCCACGTTCTGTTGCCCAGAAGAAAACAGTCACATTGATTTATGGAATGGTTCATCATTTTAAAAATGGAAAAAGAGTGTTGACGCATAACTTTGGGATGTAACTTCATGTTTTTTTTAAATAACATATTTTGTCAGGATAAATCTAAAAAATATACAATAAAAAATGCTATCTTTTATTGCTGTATATTTCTATATATTCATATTGATTACATATCAATGAGAAGTTGGAAACCAGTGCAGATGGCAAAAAGGCAAATATAGAAATACAGGAAAAAAGATATTTATATATATATATATATTAGTTCGCTTTCAGTCGGTCACTCCGAGTCACGTCGGTGACCGACGAATTGGGATCTCATTTATGCCGAGTTCACACTGCACGATTTTCAAAGATGTCGCATCACTGTTGGTTTCACACTGAATGACTATCTGGGGTAGCATTCAGTTGTTGCTGTGTTCACACTGCACGATGGAACGACGACAGGAGGTTACACACTGCATGACTTTACAATAGGAAGAATCGCCGACAGCTCTGTCTGGTGCAGGGTTGCCAGGTTTTCGCTACAAAACCTGTCCAATTACTACTCAAAACTAGCCTGAAAATAGCCCAATTGCTTTCGAGGGGGTCCCCAAGTAAAAATCGCATTCGGGGGTAAAATAAATTTTTTTGGCGGGGTTCTCCTGGTACAATTCACATTCCAGGGCCTAAATATTACGTTATTGGGGTCGCTTCAACCTGCTGACATAACAAACAACCGGCAGCAATCGTGGATTTGGCAACACTGGTCCGCAAACTACGTTTCATATAACTCCTCCCCGAACTAAATCGGGCTAAAATCGTGCAGTGTGAACTCGGCATTAGAGAGACCAATCCACTTTAGCTTTTCGCTTCGGAGCCGAGCGACAACATCGTTCTGCTCCTACCAAACAGCTTCGTGTGTGACTAGTCTAGCGCGCTCGCGGGAGCTTTTTGTACTGGCGGACGGCGCTTCAGCGGTGGTCGTTCCTGTGTCGAGTGGGTTGCGCACTTCAGGCTGTACTACCTCCTGTCGTACTGCAAACGGTCGTTTCCCCTGTGCGTCTTAGCACGTAAAAGAGCATTTCCCTAAAAGAGCCAATTTCTCTAAAAAAGTGCAATAAGCGGATTGACTTTTTTAAAGATGCCGTTTCACCCGTAGTGTTCGTCCTGGCGGCAGCCAGGCGTGGACTACTTCGGGCAGTAGCACGGGTGGTCGGAGGGTTACAGTGTTGGCAAACCCCTCAGGGAACCAACCAAAGAGCGTACCAGCGGTATCCCTCGGGGCTCCTCCCGATGACACCTAAAAGAGCATTTCCCTAAAAGAGCTTACATGGGTGCCTCTTTGTAAAGACGACGGATCGCTGATCGTTGATCACTGCATCGGAGGGAGAGCTCTCTGGAGAGGAAGATTCGGCTGAGCTGCCACCCTCCGGGATGGTGGCAATGCCTGAATCGGATCCGGAGATGTCGGCTATGCTTTCCCGGGCCGCCGAGAGGCAAGGGCTCGAGTGGAATCGAGGTTGGATGATTGGTTTCTCAAACCCGCCTCGGTGCCTTTCTTCCCGGAGGTGCATGAGGAGCTCACCAGTTTTTTATATGCATCTGTTTACATAAGAGATCGCTTGTTTCTCCGTCCTGTTCACGTGTGTTTTTGTTCGGGAGGTTTTGTACTCGTTCAGAGGATGTGTAATAGCGCCCCCGAGTGTATAACAGTGAAAACACGAAAAGCCGTAAAAACTCGTCTTTGGCGGGGAAGCATTTTCTTCTAAAAGACGAGATAACTCGTCAATGGCGGTGAAAGAGTTAAGAGGCAAGTACATGCTGGTCTAAACGGACAACGCGGCGACCGTTGCGTACATCAACCGACAAGGTGATCTGCGCTCTGTCGCAACTCGTCTGCCACCTCCTCCTTTGGAGTCAGAAGGTTCTGAGGTCACTTTGTGCCATTCACATTCCGGGTCTGCTCAACCGTACGGCCGACGAGC
>NW_015557064.1:588530-588719 GCF_001515605.1 Sinocyclocheilus anshuiensis | reverse complement strand
TCAAACCCGCCTCGGTGCCTTTCTTCCCGGAGGTGCATGAGGAGCTCACCAGGTCATGGACGGCACCTTTTGCTGCTGGAAACCGACCTGCTGGTTCCTCCTCCCTCACCACCCTCGATCCTCTAGTGCCTGGCTAGCGCTACCCAACCCGGCTCGTTGGCTTCTGCGGACCATCAGCCTCGGCTATGC
>NW_015557064.1:588034-588417 GCF_001515605.1 Sinocyclocheilus anshuiensis | reverse complement strand
TATCCAATCTCACTGAGTGGGTAGTGCTATGACAACAGTGACTGGTCTTCTTGTTGCGAGCCCCGGCCTACACCACAAAGGGGCGCAGGCAGCTCGCACAGGACACTGGAAGGGGCAGCATCCATGGTGCTTTGGTAGGGATCCCATTTCGTCGGTCACCGACGTGACTCAGACTGACCGACTGAAAGGGAACGTCTCAGTTACGTATGTAACCCTCGTTCCCTGAAGGAGGGAACGGAGACGTCCCGTCGCCACGGCTGCTATACCACTGCTGAGCGGCCGGGTCACCGGCTCGGCTCCTCAGTGAAAACCTGGTATGCGTTGCACCGGCTGCCTTTTTATGCTCACGCTGTGATCAGCGGCAGCTGGATGCAATTATCGCA
>NW_015557064.1:581527-587829 GCF_001515605.1 Sinocyclocheilus anshuiensis | reverse complement strand
CCAATTCGTCGGTCACCGACGTGACGTCTCCGTTCCCTCCTTCAGGTAACGAGGGTTACATACGTAACCGAGATGTTCTTGTTCAAGATATATATAGTACTCTGAGTTCTTGTCATATTTTATTACCATTTTCTAAACTACAACGAATAAACTGATAATGTGTTAAATGTTGTGAGAATTTTTTGGTTTGACTATATATATTATATATTTAACACATACAGTATGTACTGTACAGTGGGTACGGAAAGTATTCAGACCCCCTTTGACTCTTGACTCTTTGTTATATTGCAGCCATTTGCTAAAATCATTTGTTAATTTTTTTTCCTCATTAATGTACACACAGCACCCCATATTGACAGAAAAACACAGAATCGTTGACATTTTTGCAGATTTATTAAAAAAGAAAAACTGAAATATCACATGGTCCTAAGTATTCAGACCCTTTGCTCAGTATTTAGTAAATGGCTGCAATATAACAAAGAGTGAAAAATTGAAGGGGGTCTGAATACTTTCCGTACCCACTGTATAATAGAGGCACATTGCACTTCTCTAAAGAGTAGCTTCACAAGATGCTGCCAATATGTGACAGTAATTTTCCTCAACATTGAAAAATAAGAAATTCCTTATGACTTATTTTGTTCTTTTTTTACTTAAAATAACCCAGACTCGCCACTTCACCCTATGACCAATGACAAAGAAAATTCATCAATTAATGTAAATGGAAAAGCATTCATCCTTTCAAACATAAACTGCATGGCAGAGCACTGAAATGTTCAATCTACAATAACCCACATTTGTGGATATTTCGGGGACATTGAAAGTCAGCTACAACATTTGGAACCACCTTCATTCAGACTTTTATCATTTTCAGTATTTTCAGCAAGCAGATGTTTACTGCTACTCCTCACTTTATTTATTCATCCAACATTTGAGAAATGTCAAATGGATAAAAGGATTTAAATGTTTTTTCCTGCTGATCTGGACTCATTATGTTCTGAGGCATTAAAGTAAACGCCATCAGCATGCAAATACAGACAGAAGTACTTGTGAGATTATGAGGTATAATAAGCTATAGCTCTGATAATGCAGCGAAATGTCACTGAAAGATTATACACTTCGGTAAATATTACAAAATCATCAACTCTCAGATATATGACAATCACGCCTAATGCATTAGTAGATATAATCTAAGCCCCTCGACAGTGATACCAAATGAGGCATGAACTGCTTGCAACTGGGAATCAAAACACCACAGGGTATCAAACAGCAACACTGAAGATGCAATATAAGCTCAGCAAAAAAAAAGAAGAAACATCCCTTTTTCAGGATACTGTGTTTTAAAGATAATTTAGCAAAATCCAAATAAGCTTTACAGATCTTAATTGGAAAGGGTTTAAACAACGTTTTTCATGCTTGTTCTGTGAACCATAAACAATTATTGCGATGCACCTGTGGAACAGTCCTTAAAACACTTACCATTTACAGGCGGTAGGCAATTAAAGTCACAGTTATAATAACTTAGGACATTAAAGAGACCTTTCTAACTCTGAAAAACACCAGAAGAATGATGAGCAGAGTCCCTGCTCACGTGTGTGAACATGCCATTGTGCTGCTGCAGGGAGGCATGAGGACTGCAGATGTGGCCAGAGCAATAAACCGAAACATCGGTAATGTAAGATGCCTAAGGGAGACAGTGTAATGACAGTTCTACAGGGAGACGGGAAGGACAGCTGATCATCCTTGCAGTGGCAAACCAAATGTAACCATGTGTCTACCCAGATGTGTTCATGAACTTGGTGGAAAAGTGGAGTAATATCTCACGGCACGAACTGGCAAATTTTTCTCAGTCCATTAAAATGAGATGCATTTTAGTAGCAGCTGATAGACACACCACATACTGACTGCTACTTTTGATATTGACCCCCCCGCTCTGTTCAGGGTCTCATTAGTTCATGTCATGATTTGCAAATGCCTGTGAAACCTGTTCAGTTTATGTAAGTTGATTAACTTTTTATGTTAAATATTTACACATTAAGAAATTTGCTGGAAATATGAGCAGTTGAAAGTGAGAGGATGTTGCTTTTTTGCAGAGTATAATTAATGTACTCTCACACACAATATAAATAATAAAATGGATATAAAGATAAATAAATAAAAAAAACAAAAGTCTTTTTTTATAATTATAATAATTTTTTGAAAAAATAAAATGTTGGGTATAGCATTATGTGTTTGTCTTGGAGTAAAATTGTCATACAATCTAAAAGATTTTCTTTCTGCATAATTGATTAAGGAAGTAACACTGACACTTCTGTCCTTTTCACCATATGGCAGCCTATATAATCATTATTTTGTGTGTATACTGCAATGTCACACTGTGGAATAACATGGACACACCAACTCCCATGCTGACGCATTCAGCTGCCTCCTCTTAAATCAAACATGAGATATAGTGAGACATAATATGTGGAATTGTAGTAAAAGAGGGAATTTAAGATTCTTTTTTTTCTTTCTAGTGGGGAGGGGAAGGTTGTATGGCACATAATTAGAGCCTTGTAATTGTATTGTGCTCTCAAGCTGGGGGAAAGCTGGGTGTCCATGGCAACTGATGGAAAAGTGAGTCATCTGAGATTTTTGTGTGTGCATGTGGGTGTGTGTCTGCCTGTGAGTGTCTACTTGGGAGGGTTTGCGACCACTAAAATGGATGCACATCAGTGCATTTTCACAATCAGGTACATGTGGGATATGACTGAGTTTTATGTTTTGTTTTTTTTGCAGCAAACAAGCATAAGGACTTTTTGCCGGAGCACTTTTGTAGACATTTACATAAAAAACCTTCTCAGATCTCATTAACTGCATCCATTTCTCAAAAATTAAGGCATGTAATTGAAGGGATAATATCATGAAAAATCTAATCATATAAAATTATGTACTACGTAAACATACTTTCATAACTCAAACTTCCCTCTTCAGTCCATATAAACCTTTGAAAGTAAAATTGAACTAGGATAGCTAGTTTTTTTTTTTTAGAACCAGAAGAAGATATTTCAGATGCTAACAATAAGAGTTAGATGTAGATGTTTGCCAAACATTTTTATCCTTGGGCAGCATCTGCAGATTTTTATAACCTTCTGACTGTACAATGTTCCAAAAAAAACAATGGCTTAAGTGTATTAATTTGTTTATTTTTTATCCTGGTCATGCCTGACATTGTTAGTTTGTTCATTTCAACTTGGATTGTTTTTTGAGCCTGTCACAATGTCACGCAGTTTTTGCAACAAGGTTGTGCCATTAAAAGCTGTACCAACGACAACTGTTACAAAACCGCAAACCATGCTACGCTACTCATTTTACATTTGAATAGAGTCTATCTACAAGTAGAAAAGGGGGCTTGTTTAATTTTTAATATATATTTTATATTGAATATATTTATTTAGCAAGGAAACATCAAACTAATTGACAGTGAGTAACAATATAGACACTGACAATGTTACAAAAGATTTCTTTCAAATAAATGTTGTTTTTAAGCTTTCTGTCCATCAAAAAAATACAAAAAAAAAGTATCACAGTTTCCACAAAAATATTAAGCAACAACTGTTTTCAACTGATAATAATATGAAATGTTCCTTGAGCAGCAAATCAGCATATTAGAAGGATATCTGAAGAATCATGAGACACTGAAGACTGAAGTAATGGCTGCTAAAAATTCAGCTTTTGCCATCACAGGAATATATTATATTTTCAAATATATTAAAATAGAGAACACATTTTAAATTGTAATAATATTTCACAAACTGTTTTACTGTATTTTTGAATCAAATAAATGCAACCTTGGTGAGCATACCAATAAATATTATTTTATCATATTAAGTGAACCTCAGTCCAGATGGAAAAGTGTCCCCATACAGCTGAAGGGCTGTGAAAGGAAGCTTGATGGCCAGGTGAAGGACATAAAGAGCCAGAATAGAGTGCTGTGCCACCAGCTATCATAAGAGATGTGGACACTGTGACTGAGAATGTCACTCCCACAGGGGCACATAAATCACAGTTGATGAAGCTTCAGACACATCGAGACCTGTGGCACACAATCCATTATTGACATTTGACTCAAAATGTTTCAGCTGAGAACTGAAGCTATCGGTCTTTCTCACTCAAGATTAATTTTGTCACAAAACAACACTGATTGAAAAAAAAAACATCTTTGAATAGTTAAGAGTCAATGAAGATTTAAGAAGCCATCACAGCTATGAGGTGTGTGGCCATCCAGACCTCTGAATCATACAGGATGAGACGTTATAGGTGAAGAGTGAAAGGTGCCTGAAAAGGCAAATTCTCGAAAGAAATGGCCGTGTTAATGTCATGACAGTGTAAAAAGATTTATGGCTCACACATCTCAATCAGATGTGACTAAGCAGCATCTGCCAAAACTGCAGTGCAGTTATGGTGCAAGTTTAAGCAAAACAGTGACTTATAGTTGCCTTAATCTTATGTTTTCCAGGTCAGTGTTTGTTTATTTATTTATTCATTTATTTATTTTAAATTTGTGGGAGTACACTGATGGCTGAGGAGGGATTGTTATTCATGTAACATTTTTTCCCAGTACACTGTGTAATGAGATCCCAGATTGTTAAATGTAAAATATGAAATGTGAATGTAAAAATGAATATGATATAGGGGGCAACTCAAGGGTGGACTAAAATTATAATTAAGTATTATGTATTAAACAGGCACTCTGCCATAACACCCATTAATGTATATGATGTTTCAGCTACAAACAATGTGCCATGGACGAAGGACATTTTATGTCCTTTTATGGATTAAACTTAAACCTATTGCAATGAGTCACCCTTAGAGAAATCTCTCCAGATCAGTGATTAATGCTCTCCACAACAGTTTAAACAAGGCCTTTACAGAGGTGATAAATGTTAAAATGATATTTCTTCCAAAGGATATGGGACTTTGACACTGCATTCTGTGAAATAATGAGCATTGGACATTTCAAATTTAAATGCTTTGATCTTAATAAGCAGCAAGAGACCTTCTTCATCAAAACATGAGAAAAACACAAAACTGTTTTTCACTGATTGGACTGAAATGCCATCTCTCGACAAGCCTGGTTTAAGATCCTTCACCATTATCTGAATTATTTTTGTTTCCTCAAGTAGACCAAGTTCTTGTGCATAAAAGATGACGAATGAAGCCATGAAAAATGGTTCTTCTATGGCGTCACGGCAAAACCCCCTTCATTTCATACATTACATTGTATCATTATAGGTTCACAAGGTATTTATATGTAAATGACTCTTAGGTCCTTTCTATTCATCGTACACCTGCTGGTCTTTCGGCAATAGAGCTGTTGAAATAATGAGGTGGTTAAAGCCAAAGGGCCTGATCACTTAGCTGAAGTATGTACTCAGAGCCCTAATAACCAGTCCACAATACTATAGGATACATTTTGCAAGCTGTCTTTTCTTAAATCAGTGCAATCAAAAATTGCAGAGCAATAACATAGACACACTGATAAGGGAAAACAATATAAAATAACGAGAGAAAAAAATCACTAAAAATGTGGAGTAAATTAAATAAACCTGAAATAACTTTAGCTTAAAGGAATAGTTCATCCAAAAATGAAAATTTGCTGAACATTTACTTCTCCTCAGGCCATCCAAGATGTAGCTGATCTTGTTTCTTCCTCTGCATTACATCACTTGCTCACCATTGGATCCTCTGCAGTCGGAAGGAAAACAATAATCCACAAGTAATCCACACAACTCCTGTCCATCAGTTTTGGTGTTTTACCTTTAAACCATCACTTCTGGCCAAAAACGGCCCATAATCCATAGTAACACTTTCTCCAGTGAAAAAGTCCATCCCCTGTTGTCCACTCACATCAAGATCCACCAGCATATTTATTTAGAACTGTTTTCGCTTGTAAACGTTGCTTGATCTCTTTACTGATTCAGACAACAGATGTAATGATTCACCAATGCATGGATCCATTGGTGAGCAAATGATGTAATGCTACATTCCTCAAAATATGTTCCAATGAAGAAACAAACTAATTTATGTGTTGTATGGCCTGAAGGTGAGTAAATATAAAATATACATAAATTAATAGATTTGTTTATTGTTTGGCCAAACTATTTTGGACTATTTGTAGTTTTCTGAAAAGAATCCTCTAAATCAGTGGTCGCCAACCCGTTGATCGCGATCGACTGGTAGATCTTTATCACTGTCCCAGTAGATCCCGAAAAAAACCCCAGTAAAATAAGTACAAAAATGCATTACATTTATGGGGTTATATT
>NW_015557064.1:574083-580830 GCF_001515605.1 Sinocyclocheilus anshuiensis | reverse complement strand
AAATCAAATCAAAAACAACTGCCCGTGCAGATCATGATTAAAATGCAGTGGTTGCATCTAATTTCAAATGGCTAGATATTTTAGTTTAAAGCCAGTTTGTTTGTTATAAAGCAAATAGCCAATAAATAAATTTGCTTAAAAATCAGTATCAGAATCCAGTTTGCTAGTTTAAAAAAAAAAGAAAGAAAGAAAGAAAAGAAAATCTGAATTCTGAATCAGCTATGATCGGCGCATCACTAATTAAAATACTAAGTAAAAGGCCTCAAATTTGAAGTACAATCTGGGATGTCTTTTTCTATCAATTCTTCAATAGGTAGATCTTGTCTTTCATAAAGGCCGAGGTCAGGGATCTTGGACCTAAAAAGGTTGGTGACCACTGCTCTAAATGGTCAATTGAATTGAGGTGTGGGGTCAGTGTGGAGCTCAAATAGAATTTCATGCAAATTTGTGAATTGTTCATTAGGAGGTCCACATAAAAGGAATTACAAAGGCACCCAAAATATTTCCCAGTTCCAACCCTGATGAATCATTAGAACGTTTTGAACTCACATACATTAATTCACATCTGTGTTCTTGTCACATTTCTGTTCTCTCCAAGAGAATGTTTACTTGTGCCCACCCTTTATATAATGTAAGTAGCAAAGGATATGCTACAAGTCAAGTGGTAAGTCAAATACTAAACCTCAAGTGCTAATATAATTGCAAACATTGGTCTTATACTCTTGCACTGCTAGATACACCTGCTTAGATGACTCAAGTCAAGTATTACGATTAATAGAGGGAACATTTTGCTGAAGCATTCAAAGACAAAACCCTGACAACAATGAACCCCAGGACTCAACGTATGCAGGCAGCTGTACTGCTTTAATGTTTAGTAGAGGTGTGATCCAGGAGTATTTTTGATATATACTGTAGATCAGACCTTTTATTTAAACAAGCTCATGATGATACATGACTCCATGACCAAGGATTGACCACAGAACCAAGCAACATGGAAACATAACTTGCTTGCTTTTATCTTTTGTTTACATTTTATTGTGCGTTTTATTATCTGATGTCATTTATTGACATGATATAATGTTAACTGCTCTACAATAAAATAACTGAAAATAAGGACATCATAGAGAGAGAGAGAGAGAGAGAGAGAGAGAGATGAATTGTAGAACAGCTATTAGGACTGGAAATTATCTTCATCATCTTTTCGCAGGTGCAAGAAGCAAGCTTTATTACTCTGGGGACAAGATCTAGCTCCAAGGCATAGGTGGGCTTCCTGTAATTTTTTTAATCGTACAGCAGAGGGGTGATTCAATAATATATCCACATTGTATAAACCAGTTATTGTTTTATAAAACAATAACTGGTTTATACAATGTGGATCTAATAGCCAGAAGCGTTTTTTCCCCCCCCATGTTGTGGTATTAGAAATGATGTATCATTATGATTTTTTTTTTAATGTATTTTATTCACATATTGTTGTTAATTATTACATTTACATTTGACATTTAGTCATTTAGCAGACGCTTTTATCCAAAGCGACTTACAGATGAGGACAATAAAAGCAGTCAAAACTAACAAAAGAGCAACAATATATAAGTGCAAATGACAAGTCTCGGTTAGCCTAACAGTACACATAGCAAGGTATATATATATATATATATATTATATACACACATATACACACACACATATATACACACACACACACACAAAGAAAAACAAGTAGATAGAATAGAAAAAATAGAAAGCTAGTGTTTGTTTTTTTTTATTAGAATATTATTAGAAAAAGTCAGAATAATTAAACAATAGAAAACATCAATGATGTCTGCGATGAAGCCAGATTCAAAGTGTGTGATCCGATATCATGCTGTTTCACACAAAGCACCACAAACGATGTGTAAGAAACATGAAAAGGAAGATGCTGAGTAAATGTCAGCTTTGATATCAAAACATTATAGGAAATGTGTGCTAATAAGAGAAGCATCAGTTTGATAGAGGTGGTCACTTAAGGCTTATTCTATGACCAGAGTGCTGTGGTCTCAGTGCCTCCTAGTGGATATCAAAGTGTTGCAATGGTGGTTTGTAGCAACATCACTCTATCTGGTCTATGAGAAATGCATTAAAAACATTCATCTTGAATATTCATGTCTATAAATTGTCTTTGTTCTTAGCTTTTTGTGTGTGTACAGACATAATTATAATGAAGAATTATACAGTCTTCTATAATTTTCTGATTTGTATGTATCTTGGCAACTCATCTCTGTAACTGAATTTTGAATCAGCCAAGAAATGTGTCAAGTGTCAGGAGAAAAACAAAACAAATATAATGCATAAACATATGTTTCTTTTTATTTGTTGCTTACTTTTTTAAACCGTTGTGATATTCAAAAATACATTTCACCAGGCAAAATGTATGTATTTATTTCAGTGCTGGTTGTGATTATTTTCTTCCTTGCATTTTTGTTGTTCAGTAATAGCTTTGCTTGATAATCAGGCCTCAAAATACAAAATACAGTAGTCATTTAAACATCAACACTAAAAGAATTAAACTGTAAGACAAAATTTTGATGAAATTCTACAGTATTGCAGCAAGTTATTTTCTATATTGTAGGTCTATAGGCTACTATTATTTTATTTTTATTAATACTACTAGCAGCTTATATGTGCATTTGTATTGGTGCTTTAGCAATTCTATTGTATGCAAATTGGGTATATGCAAAACATTTGTCAATAAAGTAACTGAAATAGTAAAAAAACAAACAAATAAATGTTTTGCCTCTAAAAAATTGAAAATAATATGGATGGATTCTTTGCTAATTTGTGATATTACTGTTTTTAAATATTATTTTAAATAGTAACTATTTACACCAAATGTTTAAAGTAAACCATCACTGTCTGTCACAATTTGAGAATTTCTACTTTTGGAACAAAAACCGAAATTTTTGACAATGTTTTATAGTGACTCTTATAGCCTTTTCGTGTAGGCTATGCGTTGTGTACGTATATTTATTGGTGCAGGCAGTTTTTGGGAGATAGCAGAATCTCAGCCTGTCATTGCACCTCTGCACCCTGTCCGCACTCCGCAGATCGCGCTCCGTGAGCTGACAGCTCCGCCGCGCATGCGCAGGGCGTCTCCACTGGCTCGCTCGGTGCTGAAGTTGGGCGGATGGACGGAAAACACCGCTGATGGAGATAAAACGTCAGCATGCAATCTCAACGCGTGATACCCCCGATATCCGCATAAACACGTGTAACGACACGCTTATAGAAGACTGACATCTAGAACAAAAGGGGTAAGGCGACACACGCTCTTTAACGGTCTCGGAGGTCCCGCTAGCTCGCCAGCTAACGCGCTAGCCGTTGCTTCCTTGCGCTTAAAAAAATCAAAGAGCCGCTGCGAAAATAGAATAAAGTGGCAGTTACATTTCGCCTGTCTAAAATAGCTCGGCTTTTGGGAGCAGTTTGCCCATTACTTTTAAATGCACCACGATGTCTTGTGATAAATACGGTTTGGGCTTTACCTGCGATGACTTTAGTAAAGATGCTGGCTGTGTCGCAAACCCAGCGAGCTGCCTACCTAGACAGCCTTTTTGGACTTAACTCGAGCGGTTGAGATATTCCAACAGCGTTTATAACGCTCGCCGGCGGTAGGTGACTTCATAGGGGCGTTTAAACGATCGTTAACGTTCCAACGATGCCTAAACATGCTGTCTAGGTAGGATCCTCACTAGGCTTTGACACACAGCCGCTTTGATTCCACAGACAGCCACTGCAACGGGGAATGAAGGCGAATAACGGGATGGCAGCCGTCTATATCTGTATATCACGGAACATTGTGTTATATTGTTAATTATCAGAAGTTAAACTATTACTTTTCGTCCAAATTGACCTTTTATATTTACCTCTATGGCAGCCGACCATTTCCTTACGATTGACTTTAAGTTAAATATATATTTTTAAGTTTGTATTTTATTTCTCGGACTTGCCAGTAGTTATTTTTTCCTGCATTCAGTTATTGATGACAGCCTACGTGAAATTAAGAGAGTTTCCTTCCGGAGGAGGGCTGATTGCTCGACCCTTCATCATCATACAAGTTGTGGAGTTCCTCACATTCACTTGTGCTTCTAGTTTTTACATTGTGGGAAACAATCTGTTTCATGTGGGGGACATTTAATTTCGTGTGTCAAATAAGATGACTTGTCAGTAATGAATCCATTCATTAAAACCAAGCAATAGTAAACTGCTCTTCACAAGTGATTTTTTTTTTTACATTTTTGTTTTACTATTGAACACTTAAATACACTGAAAATAAAAGCCAGTAAATTTATATACTTCAGTATACTTTATATTACTGATATGCCTGGGTTCTTCACATTTTGCTGTGATATAATGTAAGACTAAGGTAGTATTGCTTTGCAGAATTATTTACTTCTTTTCACTTGTCGATAATGCCTGGTTAAAAGCATTAGTTTGAAAGTGTAAGGGTTATTGAGATTAGAATAGTATTACCAGTGTCAGATAGTAAAGGATGACATGTAATATGCATTTTGGAAGTATTTATACAGTACTTTTTAAAATACACATTATTAAATTGGAGTTACTTTTTTGTTTTTATGAATTTTATGGGGACAATAGCACTGCGTAATGCAATCATTCCAAAATGTAATGTCTTATAATAAATTCTCCACTAAGACTCAAATTTTCTAGTTAACAGTTTCTAGTAAACTTATCTAGTTTAATATTATTGAAAGAAAGGCTAATTAGCACTATTTGATTAATAAACTATTTGATTTTCATCAGTACATGCAATAATTCATTTAAAGTAATGATGAAACGGACGTAGCTAAGAGAAGTCATTTTCATTGGAAGGTCCGGTCATGACATGATTTCATTATGCACGTTATTCAAGATGACGTAACATTACATATGCATGGATGAGTTGTTCACAATAAGATCTTTAACATGCATTTAGAAAATAGAATTTTTATTTCATGCTTCTGGGTTTTTTGTGTTATTAATAAAAGTGTGCTTCCTTTTTGCTTCATTTTGTCAAATAGCACATTATTATTCATGTGTCAAACACTAATTAAATAAGAATTAGAACATAAGAAGTCCAGAAGTAATCAGATTAGGCTGAGTGCAATCCAAAAGATTTACAAATTTGAGTATTATAATCCGTAATTAGTTTCAGAAGTGATCTACCAAGCACTAACTGAGAATTACCATTAATCTTTTGGTTTGGAGTCAACATAGTTTTTTCATGCTTATTAGTATTTATAGCCCTAGATTAAAGCAGTTCTGATGTTTGCCTTCTGGTTTGATTTATTTCCCAGATGTCTTATCCTGGATCATTTAGCCCTTGACTCAAGGAAAGGGTGTGCCTGCAAATACCAGGTGTTTGAAACCTACCTCCACCCACCTCCCGCATTCTCCATCAGGCATGATAAGAGAAGATACAAGAGGCCACATTTTGTATTCCTGCACTCTGCCTGTCTCAACATTTGACATTACAGTCATGATTTTCTTACCTGGTCTTTGGATGGATCGCTGCTAATTTGCATGGTAAGTTAGGGGTGGTCCTCTCCTAGAGTGATTGCAAGTGCATTGATGATGTGGAAAATCGCAAGACGTGTTTGCTGAGCGGTGATGTGATGCAGCGCAAGGTGAGAAATGTGGGCGAAACGGGCCCCTGTGTGATTATCGCATGTATCGGAACTGCGGTGTGACATGTTTCTCGAGCTAGGCTTTGTGGGTAACGGCTCTAGGAGGCTTTTGTTGTGCAGCCAGCCATGGCCTATGCTATGCATCACTTGCTGTCCTGGAATGTGTATGGGGAAGTGCACAAGGGCACAAGACTTACAGCGGAAGAATGGGGTTAGAGGCAGGACGACTGCGGCATCTGAGCATGCTCACATGCAGAGGCATTTTCACGCATTGTAATGTAATTCACGAGTGCAGACTGTAAGCGTGGAGGTGAGCACTCAAATGCTTGTTGTTAGAAATATGCACAATTAAAGAAACCTCTTCTGTTATTTTGAATTTTAGAAATGCGTTCAAACTTCCAAAAGCATTTGTAATCTGTTTAGCAGTCGTTACTGGAACAGAAAAAGATTATTTATTTGAAGATGTGCAGTGTGCGCATGTTTAAAATTAAAATTTTAGGTAGATATCTCACTATCTGTAACAGAAACACACCAAAGGCTGAAGAATTATTATGTCCCAGACAGATTATCTTTGCCTGTTCTTTCAGTTGTAGCCTTCCCTTGTTAATAGTGGAAAGCTTTTTATTAACATAAATTATTACATGGGTCTCTGGAATACTTGATTCCGATTGGTCAATTGTGTGCGTTGTCCAGGACAGTACCATATCACTGACTATAGCTGATAAAATTTAATTAAAGGGAGAGTTCCCCCAAAATAAAAATCCTGTCATTATTTACTCATGTTGTTTCAAACCTGTATGACTTACTTTCTTCTGTGGAACACAAAAGAAGATATTTTGAAGCATGTTGATAATCAAACAGTTTTGGTGAACATTGACTTGTATTGTATGGACAAAACCACTGAAACATTTTTCATAATATCTAATTTTATGTTCCACAGAAGAAGAAAAAATCACACAGACTTGTTAATTTTGGATAAACTATCCCTTTAAAAGAACGGAGATTAGGGGTGTAACGGTACACAAATATGATGGTTCGGTGCGTACCTCGGTTTTAACGTCACGGTTCGGTATGATTTCGGTACAGC
>NW_015557064.1:543673-573353 GCF_001515605.1 Sinocyclocheilus anshuiensis | reverse complement strand
GTTTTCAGTCAGAAATCATTGCACACAGCGTGATTGTGAATCGGCGACAGCTCCAGATATTTAGCATGCCAAATATTTCACGGGCGTCGGCGATTCCCTGAGATAGCGTCTTTGATAATTCACACTGCGTGATTGTCACTCGCGTGAACGAGCACCGATTTGCCTCCGATTTTGGGCATTTGTCGGCGATTCACAAAACCTGTCGGCGAGTGAAAAATCGGGCTAAAATCGTGCAGTGTGAACTCGGCATAAGGCACCTGTTAATCAGCCAAAGGGGCATAGTTATTGGCTGATTTGTTGGCTATTAATCTCAAAATAGCCAAATATCGTCTCATACATTAGTCTGTTGCTAGTTTTTAGTGCCCTGACTTTTTTTAGCTTAATGTTTTAGAAAATGATACAAGATTTCCTGTGAAATCAGACTGGTTGTATAATTGTTTTTTCCTCAACACAACTTCTTGTTTTACATATTGTGTAAATGTGATTCGTGTAGTTGTGAGTTGTTGGTCAATGCAGCCCTCTACGAACACCTTGGCAATTGAATCGCCATTGGTTAGTACATTTTTTTGTTTACTCGCCAGACTGATAAATATATATATATTTTTGTTTGTAAAATTCTCCCTCTCTCGCTGCGTGTGTGTGAAACAAAGCGACGGCGAGTCGTGCGCCATTCACACTAGAGTTTACGGTACGTTAAATGCAGGTGCGTTGCACATCCATTCAGTTGAACTGAAACACAGCACAGATCGCTTGGCGTAGAGTGAAACTCTGATGCGCTCAGTCAGAGTGTTCGGCGAGTGAAAATATATCTGAGCTAAATTTATACTTAGCCTCCAACTCACGCACTGGTACACACTGGCGAGTAAAATCTGAGAATTTATTAGCCATTGGCTAATATTAGACATCATTTAGTTGCCCAGAGTGAAGATTTAGTCGCATATGCGAATGATTTACTCGCAATGTAGAGGGTTGGGTCAATGCTCTAGATGTGAACAAGGGATGCTTCGGTGTGTTTTGCGTCAGGATGCATGATTTCCATTGCCTGGCACTGAATAACTGATGGTAGTTTTGTTTTGCATATTTGGTTTATATGGCTCTATAGGGTAAACTCTCAAAGGATGTTCACATTACATCCCAGACAAACTGAGCTTTCAGCACCAGGTAGCAGGGCTGTTTATCACAACACTTTAAGGGCAAGGATGAATTTAGAGGTAAGGTTTCTGTTTCAAGGTCTTTGTTTAACTATAATTTACCTAAATATTCAGAGTATTCCTATTTTGGCATATGTAATATCAGTAATGTTGAGTTAATATTGATATTATGTAATGAAACTAAGAAAACAGTACACTACTGTTACCCTAGTGCAAGCACTATATTAATACTAAATAAAAATTGTAACAAAATGATTACTTTTATATGCAGTGTGCTTTATATATTTATTTTAGAGAGCAAATGATGTGTAGCATATTTAATGCTGTGTTTTCGTACATAAAAATTGGCTGTTATGTGGTTTTGTCCTTTATCACAGCAATGCATTTCAATCAGCAGTGAATCTTTAAATTATGCACCACACGTTGCGACAAAAAGTCAGCCAACCAAATGCCCCGTGGTTATGGGATATTTACCAATACCGTACTGGGAAATGATAATTTGATACCGTCCCAGAGCTCCAGCTTGTCCGTTTAGTGCCCAGACTGTTTGTCCCCAAATATTTGTATCAGATGTCTAGGTGATGTGATATGGTGTTTGTGCTGCCAAACCCTGCCAAAAGATCAGTTTCCAGAAAGCTTTTGCTAAAATGAACACATTTGTTGAGGTCATGGTGTGAGGCATCATGTTTACAAGGGTTTCCCAAAGTGTATTTCACATAATTTATTTGCAGTTCACGCAAACAACTTGTAGAGCTTAAAGCAATTAGTTGAATAGAGTAATGAGGCAAGTCCCATTCAAGTCCCATAAAGGCCACAAAACACTTGAAGTGGTGCAGGGGTTAAATGAATAGTTAACTAGGAAATGAATAATCTACCATTATTTACTCTCCTTTATAGCTTTTGAAACCATTTTGACTTTAACTTTCAGTCTCTTCTCCAGACAAAATTGTCAAATGGCTTCAGAAGACTTGGTATACAGTATAACGTGCAAGCAATGTTATTTTAGTATTATAAGCATGCTATTTTATTTGCAATTGTAGTGTTTATTAATTCTTTAAATTATCTTTTATTTTATCATTTAATTTTTTGTTTTAATTTAAGTTTTAGTATTTTTTGTTTTTGTCATTATTATTATTATTAGCTTTAATTAAATTGTATTTCATTTTTAGTTTTATTAATTTTAGTGACTTCAGTACCTTCAGTCTTTCTTCAGTCTGTTGAACACAAAAAAAGATATTTTGAAGAATGTTAGTTGCCAAACAGTTGCTGTACACTAGGACTGTCAAAAAAAATTAGAATTTCGAATATTCGTCGAATAAATACAAAAAACCCACATTCGAATGCAAAAACTGACGACGATGTATCATTGATTGCATTTGAATGCTTTTGTTAGCCTATCCAGTTGAGCTGCTACGTTGTTCATTCAGTATATTGTGGAAAACGAGAGCATCAGTGTGGAGAAGATGTTGTTTATGCCAAAACTGAAACCAAGCCGTTCACACAGAACGCATATTTATCACATTTTCTAGAGGGACATCTATCAGCGTTGCACTCGCGTCTTGCAGAGAGCGGCATGTTTAGAAAGCCATGTAAAATTAAAGCAAGTTCAACTTTTAAAAAACATGTCTAAAGATGTTATGGCGGTTTTTCCCCATCCCTCTGTATCTCATGTTTTTAAATAAAGAAAGTAGCCTACTCTTTGTGATTGTTTTTCGGTCCTTTGTATTAAACTATAATACATGCATGGTGCTGTTTTTTTTCTAATTGTTTAAGCAACTTTATTAATTATATATGGTTTATAAACATTATTTTAAACATTATGCACTTTTTTTCAAAGATAGTAGTGTTATTTTATTACGCTTTGAAGAAACATGCATAATATTTTGCTCGATGCGCCCTCTTGTGGCCTCAGGAGAAAAGGCTAAAGCTTTTTTTCCCCCAACTTGAAATTATGCCTTTTAAATTCGAATATAATTCGAATTTTGATAATATTTAAGTAGAAAATTCGAATTTAGTTTTTCAGTCATTTTGACAGCCCTACTGTACACACACACACACACATATATACATTTTATATATAATTTATATAATATTATATTTAATCTAATATTTCTATTTTATTTCAGCAATAATTTAAATAAAAAAATAATTGTTAATGGTTTTACTATAATTTTTATTTTTATTATTTTTATCAGTTATATCATTGATCAAAATCACATATGACAAAAAATATCTTTTTAATTACTATCCTCATGTGTATGCAAGTAAGGTGCTTCCATAGTACCAATAATATATGGTCACTATTAATAAAACTGTCAAACAGAATAATCACCCATGTGTTTCAAAGACATGTTAATGGTATGGTGATGGATCACGGTTAGAGTGGAGCAGAGCTCACAATAACAACACTTGCTTATTTTCTCTCCTGATAGAGTGCATCTTGGAAACACATGCAATGCGGTTAAAATGTTTGTGGTTAAGATCTTTGCTCTGATGTTGTTTTTAACAAGCCAGTGATATTGGGAACCAAACGTGGAAGAATTTATTGAAAACGTATTGAAAATGTATTTCACGTCTGCTCTCTGTTTGCCTGTGTACAGGTAAAAATGTTGATTTGCACAGATTTATCCGTATATGGTGCCAAGCCTCCAATTTAAAGACATTATAAAATCTAAAATGAGAATTTGGCGGTTTTTAGTATATGTACATGTACTAGGAAGCTCCTAAATGTTGACAAAAATCACTTTTAGCACATATAAAATGTATAATTTTTCTTTTTACAGTAAAACGAACTTAAATATTGATGACTCATTTAGTTTCATTTTCCTTGACAATGTACTTTATTTATCTAATTAGTTTTCCCTAGAATAATTTTTAGGAAGGATTCGTATGGTTTTATTTAACTTATTTTAAGAAACAGGAAGCGACAGCCATTGCATTTTTACAGACCATGTACTTCCTAAAAGGAAAACCATTGCATTTGCTAATGTGTTAGAACATGTGAGATCCCACACTACTACTGCCTGTGTGTGTTCACGGGTGGGGGAGTGAATGCTTCAGCCCCACCAGCATCTCTCTCTCTCACCCTCCTACAGCTCACTCATTTAGCATCTTGCTAGAGGAATGAATGTCTAGTCTGAAGAGGGGATTTCCTTACTTTCTGCCTCTCTCTCTCTTGTTTCAGTCTCTACAGACACCCTCTCACGTGCATTCTAGTAGATTTCAGCTGAATATGCATCTGACAGTAGAGTAGGAAACAGTCCAACAAGCTTAGATACTGAGCATCCTTATGATCGTTTCCATTGGGAAAGCTACCATAACTCTACCATAATAAATCCCTCCCCTGGAAGCTAAAAATAATTAATAATCTATTTTGGTCTTACTTTAGATTTAGAAACATCTGTAGTTAACAAGACACTCCAGCCAACACAGTTCCCAAGCCCCCACTGCTTTGTTTCTAATCAGATGTGTCTGTCCACAGCCGCAGAGTGTGAGTGGAGTTGACATGAGGAAAAGGCAGCAGGGACGCATTGAAGGACCCCCACAGGCGCCTGGTCACCCGAGGCCCAACACCTGCTGTCTGTGCTGGTGTGGATGCTGCAAATGCCTCTGGTACACCCCATCCTTCATTATGTTCTGCTGTAAACATGTCCTTTCATGGTAGCTATTTGCTTAACTATGAGTTTTACATTAAGCAGCACACAGTGCTTTTAAGTATTTTATCACCATTACCTGCCTCAGGTACATTACCGTTCAAAAGTTTTTTTTTTTTTTTTAACATTACAGATTTCAAAAGGTATGTGGTAAATGACCCAGTGGCATTCATTTATTTGTTTCATGTAGGCATTGTTATATGTTAGCATAGCCTTTTAAAATCCTCCCACAGGAATATTAAGACATGTATGTAGAACAGGGTTTGTCTCAGTATGCAAGCTAACATCGCCCATTTATTTGATGATTACTGAGTGCGCTTTTAAGCATGCCCATAATTTTAGGTGTAAAAAACAATAGATGTGTATAAGTAGCTGCCCTATTAGCGGCTGTTTCTATGGGCCACTGTAAGCCTTTCGCCATATTGGAATGGTCAAAGCAGGTCTGTGAACACTCGAGAGCAAGTTGCCTGTACGTCTGCAACCCTAGTGATACGCAAGTATGAATATATCTGCAGTAGACCTCAGCAGATGATTTTTCTAAACTAACACAATACAACAAGACAAAGCCGTTTGCTAACACAACATTTAAAAGGTACTGTAGTTTAAAAACCTGTAATATCGAGTTAATACATATTAAAAATACAAACCAACACATTTTTACCTGTGAAAGTTTATCCAATTTCTTCAGGAATTTATATTTCGGCGTTTTGTACAACCAGAGGCTGCGCAAGGTTGTGGCATCCTAAAACTCCTTGATTTTTATTGTGAGCAAAGTGTGAGTGACGACACATCGACCATTCCAATGGCAGATGCATCGACATGTCTGGTGTGGTCGAATGTGGCATCTACTAATACATATCTATGTAAAAACCTCAACACAACCTCAACAGTGTCATTAATACTAATGGGAGGAAAATAACCTTCCATTATCCACAGCTGTCTCGTTATTTTATTTTTAATTTAATTTAATTTATTTCTTTTTTAATTGTATCTACAAACATTTTTTTTTTTTAGAAACAAATTCAATCTGTTGTTACTCTTTTAAAAAAATTGTAAGAATAAGTGTTCCTTAAAGGGTTAAATTAGCTTGTAAAAAGATGTTGGTGTTTGAGGCTGGGCCATTGAACAAAGAAAGATTGGAAAGGCCATAGCACAGCTTGCAGGGGGACTATAAATAACATGAATGAATACAAATATTGCACGAAATAAAGAAAACATTGAGGAGGCAGTACAAACCCTGCTCTGTAACCTCGGGTTTCCACAGCCATCCCCCCCACTACACACTGCCATTATCTGCTCAGTAAATGGCTATTTCTGTCCCACATCACATGCAAAACGGCTGTGTAGTACATGTTATATATTTAGAGTCTTGTCAGCTTGTCGAACCGCATGGCTAACAAACCCAATTATACTTGCTCTACAGAGACTTGGATTGAGAAACACGGTGGATGTTCACCTGTCATTTGTAGCTTAGTTTCAATAAATGCTCTTTTTGGACTAGAGGAGGAATTTTAGTACTTTAGTACTTCGATTATGGTTAGACGTTTTTATTTCCAAACTGGGGGCCAGAAGAGAGTGAGAGAAACATTTGAGAGAGAAAAAATGACAAAGAAACGGCAAGTAACATTGAATTAAATGAGAAGTTTTGAAGTAGAAAAACTGAAATATTTTTATTTTTTTTTTACAACTTTGAGTTTGGGCAATTAAAATGTTTGTTAACCACTGGAATAGGTTATAATATGTTTACATTTTATATCATCTTTTATTTCAAAACGAAAATGTGTTTTTTCATGATATGACCCTTTAAACACCTGAATGGTTATGTACTGGAATATCACTTGTTAGTTTCCAGTCTCTAGTTTTACCGTAGCTGTTTAACCTTGCATGATGATCAACGCAACATGTTTCAAATGCCACAGAGACTTTGCTGTGTCTAACACTTCTCTTCTCACCCTAGGAATGAAGACAGAAGGGAACGTGCAGAGAGGCAAACATGTACAAAGATGGATAGCATAGAAGCGACAGAGGAACAGTGAGTTGTTAGAAACATCTATTATTGTTAAAGATGTTTGGTGCTTTTTTATATATATAGTTCTTGTGTTCATACTTCTCCAACATCCAGTTAAAATGAGCAACATTTCCTTAAAATGGAACTGCAATTTTGTTAACCATCTTAAAATGAAATGATCTAAAAATCTCACAAAGTTTGTTCCTAAGTCCTTTTCAATGCAGTTTAATTTCTAATCAAGTGCCTTTTATGCCATTTACTTGCACTTTTTTTACTGACAGCTGAAGTAAAGTTGTTTTATATGGGTAGTTCCTGCTTTTTTTCATTGTCTCCCATTTGAAGGCATCCCACACTGGATGAGGTGATTGCCTGGTCACGGAGCTTTGAGATGATGATGCGCTCTCCAGAAGGGAGGGATGTTTTCCGGGAGTTCTTGCGGTCCGAGTACAGCGAAGAAAACCTGATGTTCTGGATCGCCTGTGAGGAACTGAAGAAAGAAAGAAACTCATCTGCTATAGATGAAAAAGCCAGGATCATTTATGAAGACTACGTCTCCATTCTTTCACCAAAAGAGGTTAGAAAACGGTGTAAACAATATACGAATAAACAATGCTGTCTGTGGCTGAAATACATTCAGAAATAAATCAAATATGACAGCATAAAAATATAAGATATTCATATTAAATTCATAATTCATCTAAAAATGGCCGAAACAAAAGATATTCTCAAGCGTTTTTGTGCAGGAGCATTATCTGAATAGTTGGTGTTTAATTTTTTTGGCCACCTTACAATGCAAAAAAAAATGTTTTTTTTCTTTTTTTCTATTCTTGGGTGCATATGGGTGTGTGTTTTTTTCTGTTTACTTTAGTCAAATGAAGAGCATTTTGCTTCTGTTTTGCTGAGCTCATTAAACGTTGTTTTTTTTTTCTTTGGAGCAACATTGTGCTGAATTTTTTTTTTTCTACAAAATTATTTTTGCTGTACAATATTTAATGCAAAGCTTCAAGATAATGATTGTTCATTCAGATTTGTTTATTTAAAGGCACAATATGTAAGATTTTTTTATTAAAATATCCAAAAACCACTAGAACAGTGTTATATATTTTGCTGACTTGTGTACTTACATTATCCCAAATGTTTCGAAGAATGTTTAAATCCAGAGAAATAAGCAATTTTAACTAGTGACACGGAGCGTGTCTATAATGTCATTCATGAAGACGACAACTCCCATGATTCCACACTCAGTCATCTAACTACACCTTGTTTCTTTGTTTGTTTTGAATACGCGCCCTCTAGTGGCGAAAAATTAAATATATAGCCTTTAAGATAAGCTTTTTTTGCATATGAAAACTCAATAGTTTTGGTGAGGTTTTTTATGCCATCTCACAATAAAAATGTGATTTGATGTTTGCTAAAGATGTGATTTGTGATCGTTGTTCATGGGTATATAAGGGTGTTTTATGTGTACATCTTTTTCTGAATTAAAAAATAAATTTTTGCATACAATATTTCACACAAAGCTAGAAGATATTAGTTCTTATTAAAATGGCAATTTAAAAAAAAAAAATCTCTAAATGGTCTAAATTCTCTAAAAGTTGGGTTTTTTTCTTGATGTTTTAAAAAAATTGTCTCTGGATTAAAAAAAAAATTATATATGCAATATTTTCAATCTAGTAAAAAATTTCACACGGAGTTTAAATATAAGCAGTGTTTTTAGATCTTTGTGTAAAGTTGTTGGTCTTTACATTTGTTGTCGTTCGGCAGGTCAGCTTGGATTCACGGGTGAGGGAAGTCATCAACCAAAGCCTGGCAGAACCCAGCAGTACGATGTATGAGGGGGCCCAGCTTCAGATCTACACCCTCATGCACAGAGACTCCTTCCCCAGATTTCTCAACTCATCTGTTTACAGGGATCTCCTTAACAGCAAGAGGGCCTGCTTAGACACCTAGGTTTCAGCAAGAACATTTGTGACAAAAAAGCCCCAAGGTGCCGCTTTCAAAAGGTGTGATGTTTCTTATTTCAAGAGTGAGTAGTTAAGCAATTCTGAGCATCCACTAGTGACCCTGAAGTTCAGTTCTGTTTAAGTGCCAATATGAGCTGCTCAGGCAACTGACACACAGAAAAAATGTGTAGGAAAACTGACAGATCCATACTTCCTACTCTCAACTTACTTGTCTTTTTTTCATTCACCTGTTTTGTCTCTTTTGACTCCTCAAATCTCCTCTCTATTCCTGTTTACCTCACCTGTTCTCTTTATCTCTCTATGTTCTTTCTACCTGATCCTTTCCATCTTTTATGCCTCCCATATCTGAGGACAGCTGAATAATGTTGTTTTTTTTTTTTAAAGAAAATAAAAAACAAACGGATAAGCGCCGGTAGATGTTAAGCTAGAAAACCTTTGCATGAAACAAGGTTATGGAATTTACTCCAGTTTGACATTTAAGCCCCGGACTACAATGTTTTTTTTTTAATAAAAAAAAAAAAAAGTTTTTTTATGCTGTCATGGGGAGAGAATATTGTAAAGCTCTCGTAAGCGAAGGGAAAATTAGCTGTGCCAATTGTTTTGTAAAAGAGAAGCTGGGAAGTGTAATCGCCGTCTTGCCGTCCAAACTCTTTCTTTGCGTGTCGACAGTTCTTTAACTGGGAAACATAAGGGCTAGCTAGTGTGATTGGGCAGCTAAATGAATCATGAACATTTCTTTCTCTCTGCAAAAATCACAATGCCTCGACAATGAGTAAGGGCACAAAAGCTGCTGATGCTGGTGACGACACAGTTTATTGTTTGAGTCCTCCTAGCCCCTCCCAGTCCGTAACTAACAAGAGAGAAGCACAGGTACTGTATGTCATGGGCTGTAAGCTTCGCTGGATTGACCGAGAATTGCTTGAAAATCACTCACCAACGTTCTGGAGGTTCTTAAAAGAGCTTCAAATGGTCTTACACATTACAGAAATGTATTTTATTAAACAAAAGTGTAGTGAACACTATGCCTTGTTTTTGAGAGTTAAACTAGATCTGTTTAAAATAACTGTGATCGCCGAGACCTGCTCGATGAGGTGGCGCGACGAAGTCGGATCCATCAGGGAAACTTTGGTTTCTGTCTGTTTTGCAACGAGGAGCGGTCATTCTCGGCCATTTTCACAGCTCGGAAAACGGCAGGTTATCAAAAACCGAAAACAAGTCAGTCTTTTTTGTAATACTTTTCTCCAGCATGCGTTTCTTCTGTTGTGTCATGTACACATTGCAATACTCAACCCAGAAATGATGTGAACCTCTGCGGGAAGCATCATGTTGAAGATGATACTTATAACAGATGATTTCCTTTAGAGGTTTAGACGTGTGTCCCTCAAGAATGACAGCTTTTCAGCTCCATGTTGTTGGATTCAAACTTGAATGTTGCTGTTCAATTTTCTAGACATTTATGTGCTATTGCAATCGCAGCAGCCAGTGCATGAAAACACGATATTTAAAATACTGGTGTGTTAAACCACACTCTCACCTTTTAGCTGAGTAATTCAAGAGTGAATTGCATTTAAACCAACGTTTTCTGGTCACCATACCCAACCTCAAAGTGTAATTTTCCCTGAACTCTTGTGCCAATGAATTAACATTTGTTAAGTAAGTCATGATCAAGTGTGTTGTTGTTGGGCTTTCTTACTGGTGCTCTGAGAGTTAAGTGCCATTCACTCTGCAGGTTTACCACATTAAAATGACGACCTTTGTCACTTTTCAGAGTGCATAGCTATCCTTCTTTGAAGTATTTGTGTGTTTGAGCATCAGCCAATGTGAGTAGCTCCTTCATTTATGTTGTTTTACAAACCGAATAGTAGTTTACTTACTGAAGCAGCAAACCATCATGGGAAGCTTGGCTTTCCCACGTTTCTAAAACAAAATTATTGAATTTTCTTGTTTGTTTTAAAAGAAAAAAAATCATGTCATTAAAGAAATGAGCAATAAATCAAAATTGTCTTGCTCTAAAAAAAAAAAGAAAAAAAAAAGAAAGATCCTGCATGACACATGGACATTTACCAAACTATCTTTAAGGGGGGAAATCAGAGGTTGACGAAACTGACACACACTTACTGTAAGTGTTACGAAAAATGTCAATGAGAAATAATGTGACTGTATGACTATTTCAATCTGTACATGTCAGTGATCCAGGAAGTCCAATATCATAGAGGTTATTGAAACTACTGGACAGGGAACAAAGTAAATATATGATTATTTAAGGTCACTTTAAAGCAGATATGGACAGATTTAAAGGGGTCCTATTATGCTCTTTTAAAAGTCTTGATTTTGTTTTGGGGGTGTACTAGAACAGGCTCTCATACTAGGCTGTTCGAAAAACACATTATTTTTCATATATTTTACATTATTACAACACCTCTCTTCTCAGTCTAGCATGAACGGCTCGAATAGTTCCCGTATCAAATGAAGGCCCGCCTTCTGAAATACGAAATGTGCTGTGATTGGTTAGCTGGGCCAGTGTGTGTTGTGATTGGCAGTAAGGGGCGTGACATTTCCCGACCAGGCGCCTGGAAGCTGCTAATCACAACACACACTGGCCCAGCTAACCAATCACAGCACATTTCGTATTTCAGAAGGCGGGCCTTCATTTGCGTCAAAATCAAATCAATTTGAGCGCGATTTAAACCCGGATGATTGTAACCACTCTTAAGTTCGTCTGCCTTGGGAAAGCTAGCATGTCTCCGACATAGTGATAACACTCGTTGCCTTCTCTAGTGCAGCTCAGCCAGGTCTCGTCCCATTCGTCGATATTTGTGATATCACAAATCCCGGAAAATATGCGTTGTAGTCCAAACGAGTCGTTCGTTGTAGTTTTTGAAAAGTGATTTCTGTTAAATAAAATATCTCCTTTTGAAGTGGACTTTGAGCTTTGTAACTTTGCAGATATTTTTTATGCTCAAACAGCAACATTACAGACTAACTAAAGTTGAAAAATTGAAAAAGCATAATAGGACCCCATTAAAAAAAAATCACAATGGAAGATAATCATGATGTGTTCATTTAAGTGATGAGAAATTTTAATCATACCTCTGAAGTGTATCACTCAAAGGTATAAGTTATTATTATTGACCAAAAAATTGGAGGCAAATAAAGAATGGAAATTAGTGCAGTATTATGATACTGTATTGTACAGCAGACGGAATCATTTAATAAAAACTATAAACATATCATAAAAAACTATCAGTTTCACAGACAAAGGTATTATTCAAAGTATCATTCTGTAAATGACAACAAATTTGACATTTTCACCCATTATTTATTAGATTGCAGATTATACAAGAGCATGCAATGTCCCATTTGGTCCCATTTACAGTGAACCATCATTTTGAGAGTAGTTATCCGTTTAATTTCAATGCCTCAACTTCATTTTTGCTGCTAATGTTTGATCCGATTTCGAGAGTTCAGGAGTTTTTCACTTGACGGCTGTCACAGTGATGGCTAACAGCTGTTGATAATGATTTTATAAGCATGGTATGACTTGGAAAAATATTCTTTCTTGCCAAAAGGCTCCTTTTCTAAGCAAATGAAGTGGAGCCTGTGCTATGTGATTATAGGAGCGCCGTCCTCATGGACGAGGTCTCGTTTTAATTGGTTTTCCACTACCTCTCGTTATGCTTAGTTGTTTTTTTTCTCATAAAGTTAATGTTTATTTTGATCTACTTGAAGCCTAATACTGTAATTGAGATGTATACCAAGGGTTTACTAAGAAGAGTAGCATTTTGTTTGTTTGTTAATTCCTTTCAGCATAATTATGATATATACTCACAAAGAATTCAGGAAACATACTATTTAAGGGCTAATCCCATATTGCCTATGCAAATATCTTAATTGTCATATTGGAATAATTAGTGACTGAGGAATGTTTTCCTGAAATTGGGTGGAACAGGGGTTTACATTTGCCCTTTTCTGATATTCCTTAGTCTCTTTGGTCACATAATATGTCACATTATATATATATATATATATATATATATATATATATCCTTCTTGATGAAAAAAGCTACTCGATTAAGACTGAAATAAATCTGTGTTGTGTCTACTGTGGGTTGACAGTTCACTATTGATGTAAACTGCATATTGAATGTAAGATACTGTGCATGCTAAAGTTTATTTGTTCAAGTGATGGGAAAACTCTGGGCTCTGGAGCCGCACTGGGCAGGAGGGAAGTAATTTAATTATTTGTGGATGAAGCAAGTGTCAATTCTTGTTTTTAAGGGTGCTTCAGTCTTTTTTGCAAAGGTTGAAGGGCTACTTTGGGCACTTTAAACACGCTTTTCACGAACAAGAATATCTACCTCTTGGTTCTGTTCTCTCCATATGCTTAATATAGAAGAGCGAGCCTTGAAAAACAACGTAGCTTGCACACATTTCGATTGTGTTGACTTGGTTTAGAGCCACTGGTGAACTGGCAGGTGCTTTTAAGGGAGTGAATTTTAGCTCAACCTCATTGATTAAACTTCTCATACTTTAGTTATGTTGCTTTTCTTCCTGTTTATAAAAAAGATTGACAATTTATGCCCAAGCAAAGACACATTTGCTGTTTAAAGAAAACACTAATTTATACCAGTAACTGTTACAGCATATGCTTGCGTTATGTGATACACGAATTGCTGTAGTTACAGAAAAAAAAGTGTTAACAGCACTCAGTAGTACTTGATCGGTAGCATCACAGCATTAGTAGTGTGCTACACACTTCACAATTATTCACTGTAAGCACATGAAATATGCTTTTTACATTCATCAGTGTCATTGATTTGAAGGGTCATGTAGGGTAACCTGAATTTTAATGACCATCAATATATATGAATATTGCAAGGAAGAAGGCTTCATGCATCAGCTTTATTTCATTAAATCATTTGTCACTATCACATGGAACTGGAAAGAGATCAGGTAACATTTTTCATTAAAAATCTGTTGCCTGACTTTAAAATCATAATTCATAGTTCATTTATTGTTGTGTTACTAAAGCCTCATCATTGGATTCTCAAAAGTTGTTGTGTCTTTATATCAGTTCACAATTACATTCCAATTGTTTTCCAGATAAAACAGCCTGACTATGACTAACTCCACAAAGTAAATACTAAATTATTTAATTTCAACATCTTATTGCTAAAATATTGTGCATCACAGATTTAGTAACTTTACATATTATAACAAAGCTCCAATAACACAAACAACCTGCCAGTTGCAATTGTCAGATATTTTTATATAAATATACCAAACAATTTAAAAATGATTAGAAGGGATAGAGAAGCCCTGTGTATATTTATGCTATGATGAAAATGAAGAATTATCAACTGCTATAATTTCATGGCATCTTTCACAGACTCTGGAGCCAAACTGACTTCTGTATCACAGTTTTATCACAGTCACCCTGAAGTGCCTTGAATGTTTAGGCCATGATCTATGATTTATAGCTATTATCCCAAGGGAAGATGTTTGTCTTTTAAAAGCCTGTGCTCTTCTCTAGGATTGAATACATGATGCACGCTGTAAGCAAAAGACATTTGGGACACATGCACAAAAATGTTAAAGCTCCAAGATCTTTGGAAATAAGTGTGAACTGATATTATTTCAGCATTTTTAGCCTTTCAGCTTGTGTCATTGTCCTCTGCTCAAAAACCATCATTATCCTGATTACAAGTTGTGCTTATTATACAAGTGTTTGGTGCTTATTATGTTACATAATGAAATATCAAATCTTTCGTCCCATTGTCACAATATTTTTTTTCTTACACAATACAGACTTGACCTGTTTTGTTTCTCCTAAGATCAGACCCAGATCAAGCCTTCACTGAAGGCGTTCTTTAGAGCTGTGCCATGATACGAGTTCTAATAAATGACCTATTTTAATATAAACTATTTTTAAATGAGTATTCAATCATATATGTCTTGTTTTTAATACCAGAGGACAAACTATAATGCCTTTGTAAATTATAACTCATAAAAGAAAAAAATGATCTTTTATATTTGGCATGCGTTGCTATTTAAAATAGTTTAGTCAACACAATACAAGTACAAGTATATACAGAAGTACTGCAATCTGCAGAAAATAACACTGAATCTCTAGGAGGAGTTTTAGAAATGGACATATATTGGAAATATTAGCAGTTTCTTTATAAGTGATCATATTTAAATACGGTATTCTGTGCTGAACTCTCAAAACTTGGTGGAATGACTGAAATGTTACTTACAGTAATGAAATTAGTTTACTGTAAATTGATGCGGTTCAGTTCAAGAAAGGCAGTACTTGTTTATTAACAATTGAGCCCAGGCAGATGGGCATCATTCCGATCACATGTACTCCTGCATGAACACTATAAAAACAGAGAACAAATGTATTTGTAGACATCAAATAAAGTGATTTACAATATGGTGCTGCTTCTGTCTGTCTAACACATGGTAACATACTGTACTAAATAGCTAAAGTGCAAAATAACTGTGTCATTTGTGGAGCAATGTATGACACTAACATGAAAAGTGATTTTATTCTCACTTCTTAAGGCCTGTTCACACCAAGGACGATAACGATAAAGATATAGTTCTAAAAATCGTTCTCAATATTAAAGAATAGCAGAGTCCACACCACAACTATAACGATAAAGACAAAGAGAAACAATATCGTTGGAATCACTTTCAAAACGATTTTTTTCCAGCTGATGAACGATAAAAAATTGACATCCAATCAGAATCCATCCTGCTGTAACGAGCTCGAGAATTTAAAGCGGCAGACGAGCGTGCGCTTAGAATAAACAGACGATATCGTTCGCTGGTGTGGACGCTAATATTGTTATCTTTATAGTTATCGTTCTTGCTGTGAACGGGGCTTTAGTCTGCAATGGCTTGTGCAAAGTTTAAACAAAAAAATATCTCCTGACATTGTAGCAATAGTGGTTTGGCATGGTTGGTTTAACGCATAGATCACAGGAATGACATGTCAAGTAATTGACTTTGTCAACCTCACATGCATGAGAACTGTACTAAAGTCTTATCACATTCTCCTCAGAGGATACACATGAGCTCTGATGGTTCCTTTTGGAAGATCTCCACATCAGGCTCTTCACTTAAATTCATTTTTTTCTGGTTGCAATGTGTTTATTTTTGTCTTTACTCCCCAGACAATAATATTATAATCTCTGAAGTGCATTGAAAGTACTGGCATTCTCGTATTTTCTGGAACGATTGCCTAACATTTGCCAAAAGTATTAAACGAATACTTAAGATTTATGAAGACAAACTGTCCAGACACAAATTCCTCAAAAAGTCATGGGTATCACATCTATTCTGTGAACTCCACTTTATAATAGTGTGTTAGGTAAAGTTTTGCGCTCATTAACAGCAGACTGACACAAATCGATTGGTCTTATAAAACAGTGGAAGCATGTTATTAGTAAGTTTAAAGTCATTGACACGTTTTCATTATAATGTTGATTGAGATGCACATTGTAAATGTGTTTTGTTTGGTTTCTAAATGGGTGTTCAAAATGCTAGTTATATTCATTTTCTAACATAAAGTGAAGCATTGAATGGTTGTTTTAAATGCTCTACATGTTTTAGACAAGTAAATCTTTCCAAATCCAGCAAAAAATGTGATAAAATACAAAACAGCTTGGAGACAACTACTCATTTATTATTAATATGTTCCATATTTTGAATAATAGTAAAATCATCAAAACTATGAAATAACACAAATTAAAGGATGATAATTTGTTCTCATCAATTAAAATAAAATAGTAATAATTAATTATAATACTGCTTTTGTAAAGACATTCATACATAGGCACAATGTCTATTTATTTACAAAACAATTTTTAATTATTTAATCATTCATTTTAGATCAAAACGGGTCATAAGAAAAACATCTGTCAGATGTGCTGGTGCAACTTTTGACTGGTACTGTATAGAGATATATATAATAAAATGAATGAGGACAAAATTCAGATTCTTTTTCAACTTTTTTATTCAAATTGTGTTCATGGGAGTGGATTTTTAGGTTTTGGAGATCTCCCTATTTATGGGAGCATTATAATTTGCAAATAATATTAAAGGGCTAGACTTATCATGAAATATTTGATATTACAACACATCATACAGACTTTATCACATAATAAATATACTGGAAGCCCCATGTTTCCTATAGTAAATATGCATGTTTTGCTTTTATCAACTACAGTTCCAGATCCATGTAACTCTTGTAGTTCTTGGAGGAATTATTGAATAAAGTTGTGCTTGCCATACTCAGGGATGTAAAGATCAATTTAAAAACAATCTTCCATGGGCCAATTAATCATCTTATTAATGGTAAAATATCCGAGGAAAAAGTGCATATAGCATGTGCCAAATAGTGAACATGGCAACTTTTAGTTGTTGTTTTTTTACAGAAAGAAATTTTTTCTTGTCACTGCTTTTAATGCATCAGTAACCAGTTCAGAATCCTTGTAGTGCTTGTATGTTAATATATACCAATGACACATCTGGATCACAACACGTTTCAAAACAGCACTGTGCAAGAAAACTACTATGTAACCATCCCTGACACTTTTTTTTAGTCACGTGATCTTACATTACTTAGGCAACCGTTCTTATTTTGCCACTATAAAAATAATCACCGCTGTCAGTGATGGTGTTCATGAAGTGCATACACTCAAAGTGCAAATGTAAATACTTGTAGCCATCAGATTCCACCATTTAATCTCAGAGATGGACAGTAACAAGCTTTTGCCCACTCTCATAAATCTTTTTTTTATAGCCATAAACATTTTTTGCCTGTTCATGTTTTTTTTTTTTTTGGAAGAGCGGGTTTTTCCCCTTATACTTACATTTCTACACATGGCAGATTTTTTGTTTTAAAAAAAGACATCTGTATGTACATTACTTGAGGGCTTAGGAGTAGGACCATGCTGGGCTGAGGCATTTGGTGGTTGTGGCCTCATGTGGTCTTCTCCTCCGGAGCCTCGTGGAAGGCTGAAGTGGAGTCGTCTTGGCTCTTGTCTGTGCTGTGGACCTTGGGTCCTGTGGCAATGGTGGAGGTGGCATCTATGCTCTCATACGCCTCTGATGCCCACTGCTGAAAAGAAAGAATTAAGAATTTCAGCAATAACTTTTTACTCTAAATTCCAAATCTGTAAAAGTCACTTTTTTCTGACACAAAAATAGAGAATAAATATAAAAAGAAAAACAGGTTGAAAGGAGAAAGAGGGAAGAAAAAAAAAATAGGTTGATTAGGTACATTCAGGGTCCAAAATTAACTTAAAAAATGCATTATATTCAAATAAAAGATGTGAAACCCTATTAAAGAAAACATTTTTCTCAACTGTTTTACCATGAGAAGTTAACTCCAGACCTTGTGTAGTTATATCTACCACTCAAAAGTTTTGGGTCATTAAGATATTTAAATGTTTTTGAAAGAAGTTTCTTATGTCTCATTTATTTGATTAAAGTAAAACCAGTAATACGGTGAAATATTTTTACAATTTAAAACAACCTCTATTTTAATACATTTGAAAATGTAATTTGTGATGGTAAAGCTGAATTTTTAGCAGCGATTTCTCCAATCTTCTGTGCCACATGATGCTTCAGAAATCTTTTGTAACATTACTTTACTCTTTACTGTCACTTTTGATCATTTTAATGCATCCTTGCTGAATAAAAGTATTAAATTCTTAAAAAAAACAAAAAAAACTGACCTCAAACTTGTGAACAGTAGTATATTATAAAAAATGTATCCACCAAAACAAAAATATGAAACTGAGACTAGCTCATTACTGTTCATTACAGATGTCAAATAATGATCTTTTTAGGGACATAAGTGCATTATTTAATTAAAAAAAAAAAAGTAAAATGCAGATGGATGGTGGATATGAAATATTTACTGTCTGGTACATTTTTTTTTTCAATTGAAGTTCATTTTGGACCCTGGGTGCATAACATTTTGAGAGTTAAATAAGGCAAAGAAGTGAAAGAACACCGCAAATTGATTAATTTGAATGATTAATCTGAAATGTTATAGTGTGAAGTGTTATAAACATCCTTTTTTTCTAAGTTATAAATCATTTTTAAGTGTTTTTTTAAGTGTTTCACTAGCCTCTGCTTTATATGTCTAGATTGTCTATAAAAACCTTTGAATAGGGAATTAGCATGTGGTGAAAATTGCCAAAATCCTCTGTATATTATCTGGAGGCTAATAGCAGTCCAAGCTTTTGTTTCTTGAAAATACTTTAACAACATTTTTTGTATATCATTGTAAAAACACCTCAAAGACATCATCTCACCTGTGTTGCACGACTCGAGCGACAGGACGGGCCCAGGACGATGTTGACAGAACTTGAGGACTGCGTATCGCTGGTGTTCCCCCCCTCAGCTGCAGAGAGGCCCGAGATGACCAAGCCACTAGAGAAGCTCCGCTTGCCAAACAGTAGGCTTAGTGTGGAGCTGGAGGAAGACACCTGGCTGGAGCGATGCTGACCTGTGGCTGAAGCCAGAGGCCCTGTTGTGGACAAACGAGGCACCTGGGAAAAGACGGAGGCAATGGAGGAGGTGTTGAAGGACAGCTGGCTGTTGGAGAGGCGCTGCACCAGTCCGGGGCCTCCAGAGCCCGAGCCGTGCTGGCTGTCCAGGATGGGAACCGATCGGCTGGTGACAGGGGGCCGCTGGCCCTGAGGTTGCACTGAGTGACTGCGATACTCCCGGTGAGCTGTGGGGAAAAATATTATTTGAACTAATATGTTAATTTCCTTACAGGCTTTAGGACTACAAACTGTACAGATTCATATAGTATGTTCTGACCTCTGTGGTGTCTGGACTGGGAGCTGCGTGGGCGGCCGTGATAAAGGCTCAGGCTCTGGGATGTGGTGGAGTTATGATTCTGACTTAAGGAGGAACCAGCACAATCCACATCCTCCATGTTCATGCCACTGTTACAGCTGGTAAGGTTATCTTTCCTCACTCTAGAAAGTGCAAGGAAGGTTTAGAAAAAGACCTTTTCAGGCTATAGAAACAGAGAGGACTTGTTAAAGGAATAGTTAACCCAAAAATGCTAATTAGCTGAAAGTTTAAGTTCAAACAGCTGATTAAAACATCACAATAATCCACAAGTAATCAACACAACTCCAGTCCAGCAGTTAATGTCTTGTGAGCTGTGTATTTTTAATAAATCAATCATTAAGGCATTTTAACTTTAAACCGTCGTTTCTGGTTTATGAGTCCATAATCCATAGTAACGCTTCTTCCCCCTGTTGTCCTCTTACATCAAAATCCACCAACAGACTTGTTTAGAACTTCTTTCGCTTAATTTGTGCATATTTCTCTTCTGATTCAGGTGAGACCGCTTTTTTGACGGAAAAAGCAATATTACGGATAGAGCACTCATACTTTGGCCCGGAAGCAACAGTTTGAAGTTTAAAAACATCTTGATGGATTTGTTTCTAACAAATACACAGCTTTTCACTTCAAGATGTTAACTGATGGACTGGAGTCATGTGGATTACTTGTGAATTATTGCTATGTTTTTATCGGCTGTTTGGACTATCATTCTGACGGCACCCATTCACTGCAGTGGATCCATTGGTAGATAAGTGATGCAATGCAAAATTTCTCTAAATCTGTTCCGATGAAGAAACAAACTCATCAAGATCTTAGATGGCCTGAGGGTGAGTACATTTTTAGCAAATTTTCATTTTTGTGTTAATTATTCCTCATACATACCGAAACCACCTGGAACGCAGCCAGGTGCGAATGCTCTCCAAACTGAGAGGGTCGCCGCATATGTTCCTGATCTGCTTGTGAGTTCCCGTATAGGAGGTGGTGAGTGGGGACACAAACATGGGGTAACCCAGGGGCTGGTCACAGGAGGAGTTGATCATGTTTCACAGAGCCTGCTTTGAGTTCTGGATGCTTCCACGCTCAGGATTGCGGTTCCGGAGGAAGATGAGCTCCTGCTGCTGACCAGCCCACAGCCCTCGCACACATTCTTTATTTATCTGAATGGATAAAAAGAGTTTTGCTTCTGTTGTATACATTATAAATGCCTTTGTCACTTTAGATATGTGTACTTTTTGAATAAACGTATGAATTAATAAAAAAAATGTATTAATAAAATGTTACTTCAAAAATGTTGAAGTTTTATATGTATATAATAATATTAGGGGTGCAACGTCGTAGGTGATCCGTGATCCGAACGGATCAAGCTGCACGGTTCGGCACGCATGTGATTCGTGGATTAACTGTTAAGTTTAACCACCATAGAGTTGAAGTTTATCATTTGCACATGTTTTGTCTTGCCAGTTTACACATTCAAGCAATTTTAATTCGCACGCTGTTTTCTGTGCGCTCAGCCGCTACCGCACACACACGCAGAGAGAGAGACACCGTGGGAACAGCGAATTGATTCCTTTTTCACATACACACAAAGTTATGTTAAAATACCTGTTTTGGCAAGTATTCTAGTAAACACAGTCGGTTATGTCTTAAGTGAACGTAAACAGCTGAGAAAAAAAACGGATGTGTGTCAGTATTAGGTTCGTGCATTTGGTCTTAAAGAGACAGCAGCCAATAAATTACCTGTTTCTGTCTGCTAATCAAATAACACCACAGCTGTAACAGAGATTAATCTGTATTTAACTTGTGCAGTGAGCACTATTGTGTTATTTTACACTTAATTATTACATTCCTGCACCTGAATGCTACTGTTCCTGACTTTATTTGTAACGTTAACTGTGTTTTGTTGTATTCATCTATGCTTGTAATTTGTGTAATTGCTCTTGTTTTATTACTAACTTTATTAAAGCTAGTAGTTTTGCTGTGGTATAGAAGTACTTAAAGTAAGCTTTCACTAATGGGGTTTTATTTATGTATTTATTTATTTTTTCGCTGATCCGAAAAATGATCCGATCCGTGACTCAAAATCCGTAATATGATCCGAACCGTGAGTTTTGTGATCCGTTGCACCACTAAATAATATATAGTTTTATATATATAATATAGTTTTGCTCTCTTGCCTTTATAACTTTGAAGATGAGATGTCGTTTGTAGAGCATGTACTCATCCACGCCTTCATCCACCATGTGCCGGAGCGTGAGCAGGGTGTCTCGACTGGACAGTACCGCTCTTCTCCAGGCGGGGTCGCTCTCGTGACATATCACTAGACTGGTTCTGTAGTTGCTTATGGCCTCGTAAAGCACGGCAGGCTCCTCCGTCTCCTCCAGGCTTGTGAAGTGGCCCTGTATAAGTCAAATTATTGAGATACTTAAAGGTAAATGGGCTGTGAATAGTCAGTCATGTTGTGTCATATCCAGACATGAGACATCCAGTCATCTCACCTGGTGAAGTTTCAGACTCATTCTCACGGCTGGGGCCACCGCCGTCTGTAGCAGGTCCATGTCAGCAAAAACCCATTCATCCTTAGCAGCAATACGGAAGTCACCTTTGAACAGCGTGTTGAAGCCATAGAGGAATGACTCCAGACTGCAGCGGAAATCATTGAAACATGAAATCTCTTTTTATGGCAGTACACATTATCTTTGTCTTAATATGACAACACTAATGTTGAGAAGTGTACCTGTTAGATCTGTTATGTGCTGCTGTGCTGAGGGATCTCCTTCCAAGCACAGATAGAGCAAAGCACAGAGTAACTAAGGGAGAATCTTCATCGCTGTCTACTGGCTGAGGACAAAAAACGAAACTTTAGATTTAAAGAAGTTTAGATCACCTTAACAGTGTATAATTGCAAAAAGAGCTCAACTTTCCTTCCAAAGGTAATTCTCAAGTTTTGCACCATTTACACTGTTTTTTTCCCTTTACTGTATCAGCCTTCAGTCACACTAATAAATGTCATTTGTGTCTCCTCACCTCCTTTAGTTTGTTGGCACAGTATTGGATCCACTCCAGGTAGACGTTACAGTAGCTGGCTCTGGTGACCCCCTGCAGACAGTGGACATAGTCCTCATCAATCTTCATGCTGAACACAGCCGGGTCCTTCTCAATATGATGCCATTTAGTGTATGACTGCAGGGCTTCCTGCATGGATTGGTCTTTAACCCATATCTGCAGCTTGGGGCTGATCACCAGGTAGTAGATGATACTCTGAAGATAGAAATGATTGAAAATACAGAGACATGAGTGCCATCCATCTCACTATATCATAAATAATAAACCTGCCACAGTAAATCAAGGACATTGTAGGAACTTCATATGTATAATATGAAATTTATCTACACAGAAATCATGTTTACATTATATAGACAACTTGAGAGATAAAGCAATAGGACATTATTACATTGTATAAAGGGGTATGAATCGGTTCAATAGAAAAAGTTCTCAAACGTTCATTCTACTGTTGATGTGGATGGAACTGACACAACACTAAAATACTCTTGACAGTGTTCCCATACTACTCATTCAGTGGTGCCACAACACTGCTGCTGAATCTATAGTGCGAAACAGACCGATGCCTAAATTAATCAGTTGTTTTTAGCAAATAAAAGACATACAGTGCAACTAGTGTAGTCTCACTCTTGAACAGTCAATCCTTTTGAATGAATCAAACACATAGCTTAAAACGAACTGTGAGACTTAAGTTACAGAAAGCTGGAATACACTACATGACTTTTGCACAGATTTTTGCCCTGATTTACTCTGACTCTGAAGGAGTCAATGCTAGTTGCTGAAAGTCAGAACTGGTCTGCAGATTTGAGCATATTGAACATGTTTGATGTTCTGAACTGATTTTAGAACACATATTGTTTATAATTTGTCATGCGTCACTTGTGTGACCCTCAGTTGTTTAGTGTATGATACCCATTTTTCTCAGCAAGTTTATGATACCTAGTGCTGAAAGTCAGATTTTTTTTTTAAATGATTGTTTTGCATTTATGCTTCTAAAAAATAATTTTAAAAGTCTGTGTAAACACTTTTTGCAAGAATGGTTTTAAATGTTATCTCATCATTTGGCTATGAAATTTCATTTATTTTTTCCAAATTTTAATTCTTTACAGCTATTAAAAGAGCTGTTAATTAAATTGTTAAGAGTGATTTGAACCAGAACAGTTAAATTCTTTACAATTCTTAGTCATATATACCAAAAGTATACTGAACTACTACAACTGCTTCATTTATTCTAAAATATAAAGTCCCACAACAGTGTTGCTGGTACCTTAAGGTAGTAAGTGATGAGCAGCTTGCGCAAGTCATAAACTTGCAGCATGGTGGCAGCGTTGTTCTCACTGATGCTGTAGCCCTCCAGCAGATACTTAGTGGTGGTCACCTCCCAGGCCAACCAACGGAGGTTAAAAGCAGCATTGCAGGACAGCACATGGGGCAAATGACCCGGCTCACAGCAACAGCAAGAATCATCCTCCTCTACACCCTCTGTGATGGCCTCCACCTCCCGCTGCTGACAGTAAGTACCTGAGGAAATGAGACAGTCACAGTGAGGAGAGGGAACATTGACATCAGTGTGACAATATAATGTTAAACCCATTTACCCCTGAACTCCAGGCCTCGTAGCTGGAAGGTGACCAGACCGTTGCCGACTTCGATGAGGTGAACAAGTACATTAAGGTAGTCAGAAGCCAGGATGAAGCAATCTCCAGCACAGTAATTCCCCCAGCGGCCCAACATCAGGTCTCCACATATAGAATGCTGCAAGGAGCGTGTCAGGTACTCATAGAAGATTGAGTTGAGGTTGTTGTCATCACAGCCTATATGGTAAGCATATAATGACTGAACATTTTTATTTAAAAATGCATGAGGAGATTGTTGTGTCTTCAGTAATAGCAGTGATATGGCATCCTAAAACAACATCTGACATACTTTGAACAGTGTTTACAATGAAACTGAACCTTCATGAATTATCAAATCAAATCCTAAAAGGATAGTTCACCCAAAAATCAAAACATGGTCATATTTTACTATGACTTTCTTTTGTGGAACACACAATATTTGAAAAATATTCTGGCACTTCTTTTTCATATAATGAAAGTGAAATGTCTGTCAAACTCCAAAAGAATAACAAAATAAAATAAAATAATTGACATTTCACATCAATGACTGACCAAATGTTTTGTGAGGTCACTACATTTTATTTGAGAGCTATAGTGGACATCAAGATTTTCAGTGAATAAAAGATTTAGTTTTGAAGTAAAACTCTAAAACATCATAGAATATAATAAGCTTATAATATTAACAATTGAACATTATTGATAGGAAGTGTATCTATTTTATCAGTTAAAAAATGTAAATTACAAAATATAAAATAAATAAAAAACGAAATAAATGTGAAATATACTGTAAGTAATATAAGCATAACATAAATGGATGTAAATAAAATATAAATAAAAGTGAGTAAAAATAATTATAAAAAATAATGACATTTAAAAAAAAATTAAAAGCCAAAGTACTTTAGAGTGTCTTTAATGTGACCGCCTTTAGAACTGCCCTGAAAACAGTATTTTTGCTAATGTTCTCAGCAACTGCATATAAGCATGTAAAAAAACACAAAGCAATAATAAAATTTAATAATAAAACAGCTTAAAATGCTGCATATAAAATAAATAAATAAATAAATAAGATAATAAATCAGTGGTTCTCAACCAGAGGGCCGAATAGGTCTTAATTATAAAGTATTAATTATCTTAATAAATCTTAATTAACATCCTAAAAAAAATTTTAAAAGATGCACGTTAAACTGACATCATATTTTTTTATTTTTTTATTTTTGTTACAACAGAAGTACTAGAGGTACAAATCAGCTTAACATATCAGCGCCTTTGAATACTGTTCAAGGAGTCAATAAGGTTGAGAACAACTTTACTAACTTTACTGCTTAGAAGACTTGGAATATAGTGTACAAGTCACGTAAACACTTTTACGACGCTTTTGGAGCTCGACACCACCAGTCCTTATTCACTTTAAAGTTTAGAACAACATGAGGGTGAGAAAATGACACTGTTGTCTCTTTTGGATGAACTATTCCTTTAACACAGATGGGAAATTTTTTGTACAGTTTTTCACAGCAGTCAACTGTTCAGTGTGTGTGACGTATAGATGAAGACAGTATTTACCAGTCTCTTTGTCAACCTGAGACACCAGTCGGCTGTTGGAATTGTCAATTCGTTTGGTGCTGAAAAACCAAAAGAAAAGTTCATGAAGTGAAATATGCCAAACACCCCATTTAATCTGATGCCTGTGCATTAAACCATTCAAGTTTAATATCAACAACAGAAACATTCTGTCATCACATTTGTGTTTAGAAACGACATCAATAATTCAACATAGTGTGGTTTTCTCTCTGCTACTACAGACTGTTGGACTTCAGATAAAGGAACGTTTGTCCCAGAGCCAAACATGTCCATCCTCAACAGCTGTTCTCAACACAATAAAATATGCACTTGTTCTTTCTAGTGTCCTAGAAGACAGAAACACACACTCAAGTATGCAGCTGGCTGAAAGTGCATTACGTCACTCTTGAGGTTGAATGCGTATTTCATGTATACGTGGAAATAACAGGCATCTTACTTGTAGTTCCTCTCCCAGAATTTTACAGGCCGTGGATAAGAGGTGATAAAAATGGCGCTCCCGAGGAAAGGGCTGAGTGGTGTGTAGAAGAGCGTCGTGATGAATGTCTGCAGCAGCAGCATGGCAAAGTCTGAGCTGCTCCGTCAAGGATAAAACTAAATATTTGCAATACATTTGGAGGTACGATGCGTTTAGCATACTACCACAGTTCTTTAAAAGTGCTGTAATCGATTTCTTTCCCAACTATCTCACACTCTAATAAGTATCATGAGAAATCACACCTGACTCAGAGAAGGAAAATACATTTAAACAAATTTGATATTATTACCATTTCAAGCTTTCTAAACACTGGCTGGAAATCATGAGATCAATCACAAAATATGTAATTCTGATGGAAAAAAAGGAAGTGTCAACATGATAAAAATAATCGTAAATATTTTGCAGATATATATAGTTATGTATATTTATAGTTGCCTTTATGGTATTTAAGGAAGTAGATCCCTCGCAAGGGGATCATTATATTTCTGTGGCTTAAAAAAGTTTGAAAACTCCTGGTTTATAGCACCTTTACTTAAACAGATTAAAATGATAAATGAACATAGTACTCAGAATGTACTACCAATATAAACACTCAAACTGGACAGATTGTAAGGATATGAGGTACAGCGAAGGGTTGTGCAAAAGCATGAAATGCACTGCCCCATGCTATCTGCCAGGGGGCGATATATAACAGAATGAAGTGCAGCTTGTGGAGAAGATCCCAAAGCTGTTGACAAAACAAATAGCTGTTATAAGAGTTCGCAAGACAACAAAGGCAGTTATTTTGGTACTAGTTACAGACTTTAATTGTATTTTTATTATGTTACCTGTTTTACAGAATGCATCTACATGAATACTAAATTAAAACAAATGTGTAGGACTTTGTTAATGACCTTGTTGAAGACGATGGACATGAGGAAGAAGTTGAGCAGGAATGTCTCTGAGGCACTGCTGCAGTCAAACTCAAAGAAGATGATGGTGAAGATGAGCGTGAAGAACTGGTAGCTGGGATTGCAGAAGGAGGCACGAAGAAGCTTCATCCCAGCAACTGTCATCAACAAGACATCACAGCTGGAGCGAGACACAGACACCTGAGCCACTCAGGTGCAGAGGCAGCATACAGCCAAGCACAGCAAAGACCAATCAGGGAGGCTCTGACACAGGTCTGACGCTAACTTCTGCTAACACCACCACAATGTTCAGTAAAACATGTTTTTTGTGTACTTTACCAAGTCTGCTCACCAAGGCTGCAATTATTTATTTAAAAAATACAGTAAATATTGTTGTGAAATATTATTACAATTTAAAATAACTTTTCTGTTTTAATTCATTTTTAAATGAATTCATTTATACGAATCTTCAGCAGCCATTACTCTAATCTTCAGTGTCACACGATCCTTCAAAAATCATTCTAATATTCTGATGTGGTCCTCAAAGACATTTTTTATTATCAGTGTAGTTTTGTTGAGTTGCGTAATATTTTTAGGAAACAATTATGCATTTGACAATTAAACATTATTCTTTTGATAAATAGAAAGTTACAAAGAAATGCATATATACAGTACTGTTCAAAAGGGTTTTTTTGTAAGATTTTTTTGAGACTTCAAAAATATTTTTTGAAAGAAATTGCAGGGATGCATTACATTGATCAAAAATCTTTTACATGGTTACAAAACGGTTTCTGTTTCAAATAAAACACTATTATGGTTTCCACAAAAATATTAAGCAGCACAACTGTTTTTAACATAGATAATAATAAATGTTTTTGAGCACCAAATCAGCATTTTAGACTGATTTCTGAATGAGACCCTAACTGTATAAATACATAAGCATTATATAATGCTAATGTCATTATACAGTTAGGGTTGTTTAATATAAATTATGGGAAGAGTAAAACATATATATTTTTTTAAATATCTGTGTTAAATTGTCAACAAGAATAGGGGAAGGATACTTACTGTATTCCTAATTTCTTTCGATGGCTGAGGGCAAAACCATCGTTAGTAAGTGCACTGAGGACAATGGCTGGGTAGACGATATACTTCTCAAAAGTCAACAGCCCCACATAGAGACGCTCGAACCACATCAAGTGCGCATCCTCTGAATAGATAGTATACTAAAATTAATTAACATTAATAACACAATGTATTAGAGCAGACACATTACATAAGTGCAGGGAACTGACCTCTGGGTTCAAACTGTGAGTACTCCTTACTCTTCAGCACAGGATGAGAGATCCACAGCCAGGGATGGTGTTTCCGTAACTGAGGGATGAGATAGTGGGTGACAAAGCCCACAGTGGCTGCTAATGCATACAGCACTATGGACACAAATGGCTGCGTTGGATGAGAATCAAACTGTTAGTTGATATGTAAACTGCAAGCTTCTTTGAATATGTGGTCATTGTCTCTCTGTGTATAAGAAGTTTAAAAGTAAGACAAATGTACCCGTAGAGAAAGGAAAACTGTGCTGGCTGTTATTGCAAAGGTCAAAACTGAGGCAAGAATACAGACAACCAGATCTGACAGTAAAATCTCTTTCTGCAACATAAAATATAAGTCATAAATGATGATTAATACAAGATTCCTTAGATGCAAAAATTACAATTCCACTCAAAAGAAACTAATACTTTCATTCAGCAAGGAGTCATTAAATTGTTCAAAAACAATAAAAACAAAACAGTAAAGACATTTATAATGTTACTAAAGACTTCTATTTCAAATAAATACTGTTCTTTTGTACTTTCTATTCATCAAAGGATAAAAAAATGTATTACGGTTTTCACAAAAATATTAAGCAGCACAACTGTTTTCAACATTGATAATAATAAGAAATGTTTCTTGAGCAGCAAATCAGCATATTAAAATGATTTCTGAAGGATCATGTGACACTGAAGACTGAAGTAATGATGCTGAAAATTCAGCTTTGCCATCACAGGAATTAGGGATGTTCATTTGAACAGGTTAACCGACCGTAAGAATTTTGACTGATTAATACAATCAGTTAAAAGGTTTAAAAAGTAATTTATTTATTTTTAAGTAATTTATCAAAATATTTAAAAAGTTTTGCTGCATGGTTGAAATACGCTACACGTATAAAAAAAAAAGAAGCTTTTTTTAAAGGGAAAAAAAACATTACGTCTAAGTCGCATTTTATTATTTCATTCAGAAATAGGCCTAATGCGACACGAAATGTTTACAAACATTATAATAAACACTGTAAACATAGCTAGGCTATTTTAGTTCCCCTCACTCCACAACAAATCCTTTCAATTAACAGTATTTAGAAAAG
>NW_015557064.1:543416-543622 GCF_001515605.1 Sinocyclocheilus anshuiensis | reverse complement strand
TTTTCCATATGTTTGACTGACTGTATTTTATTATGATAATGAACAGGCTGCATTGTCAAGGTAGCAATGCTTAACTGTGTGCGCACATGCGGCGCCGGCGCAATCATTATAATTTTTTCCTTCTAACAGTGGAAGCAACTAGCCTACTCCTTTTAGTCCTAAAGATAATCAGAATTGTAAAAGGTTTGCCTTTATTTGTGTACATT
>NW_015557064.1:534017-543270 GCF_001515605.1 Sinocyclocheilus anshuiensis | reverse complement strand
CACAAAAATGAACTGGAACTCTGAATACTAGGCTACTTGTTGCACAGTTTTTCTTTCGTTTTCTTAATTTATTATTTATGTAAAAATATATTTCTCGTATAGGCCTATTTATCGTTATATAGGCTATATAGGCCTATAGCCTAGCTTTATTATGTTTTTCTTCGCTCGTAGAAGCGCTGCAGGTGCGTGATGTGATATGAAGACCGTGTGAATCCTCATGTTCTGTTGTTTGCTGCTTTTTGCGCATGTAAAATTAATCCCCGGGAAACAAATGTTAGTATTTTTTAACGGGTCACAGACACGTATCCTTTCTAATTTAATTAAATTCGAATTTAAAATAATCTTGTCGGTTAACGGTTAATAATCGGTTAACGAGCGTCGGTTGTCGGTTAGGAAAAATAACCGAAATGAACATCCCCAACAGGAATAAATTACATTTTAAAGTATATTCAAATAGAAAACACTTATTTTAAATTGTAATAATATTTCACAATACTACTGTTTTAGCTATCTTTTAAATCAAATACATGAGAGACATAAAAGGCTTCTTTCAAAAACTTTTTTTTTTTTTCTTCGACTCCAAACCTTTGAACAGTAGTGTACATCTGATTACTCTTGTCAATTCTCAGGTGAAATAAAAGACCATTTCTGAATATTAAGTGAATAAAGGTACCCACCACTGAGCCTCTGAGTTTCTCTTGAAGAGGGTCTGTGCTCTCAGCAGATATTTCCTCCTCCTCTTCCTCACCATGTCCAAGTGATGGCATCAGCTTGGATTTAATCAATGAGCTGAGATAAAAATCAAACAAACAAACAAAAAAATATGTGCTTACAAACAGTGTTTGGTTTCTGAGCATTGACATATTTTGAGGACTTCAAGGTACGGCAGCAGTTCAAAATGTTCCTAACTAAATGATCTGTGGAAAGTGCCCAATGTTCTTACAAGAACACAGATGGATCACTGCTTTGTCGACTAAGATGATAGGACAGGACCACTAGCAGGGCACAGAAACCAGAGAAAAGTGCTGGAATATGCTGTTCATCCCAAGGCTCCTACACAGAAGATGCCATTGCCATTACAAACGTATAATCTATCTTGTATTGCATTAAAAAATAAACTAGTTACTAGTAACTAGTAGCGATGAGCTTACTCATTTTTGAAGTATACTGCATCATTTTATTCCAGCAGATTAAATGCATGTTGTCAAAATACATAATTCCAACAGATCTTACCTTCAAAGCGCCAAGACAGAATCCGTAGAGTAAAGATAGCGCTATAAGACTCCGTACGATGCAGTACGCGGCAGATGGGAGCCCAGTTGCAGCTAAGCAGAAATCAGAAACATTTGTTTCCTCCCGTTCTGAGTTAGAAGCATTTTTATTTATCTATGTTTTGACAAAAAGTGTCCAAAAATTATTTTGCATGGATACAGACCTGTACCTCCAAAAAAGTGCATGTCGATTTGTTCTAAAAAGTATATAACAAATGTGTTGATTTGTGGAAAGAGGCCAAGAAGGAATGTTACTGGAAAGCAGTATGTAAACCCTGTAAAGATCAGATCAACATCAAGTTTGACTACATGTATGTCCATCTGTAATTTTTCAAACATACTGTATGTTTCAATGCAGAAAATCACATACCGACTATAATGTCTTGCAGGTACTGAAGGGCATCTGACGTTACTATTGTGATGCCATAGACGGTGGACACAGGGAGGTCTGGTGTTCTCAATACTATCTCCAAAATCCAAATAAGGCCACAGAACATACAGAAATATGCAGCACGACTGTAGATGACAATTTGGTTATGGCCCTGTAAAAAAAAAAATAGGCTGTTTGTATCAGCTTTCTTCATCCTGTTAAAAATAAAAATGATATGAAATTTACTTGAATTCTTCTCTAGTAAACTCACATGAGTAGGTGAAGCCGCATCTGGCTGAACACGCTATAAAACATAAGAGGCTTTAGCAGGCAGACAAGCAGTAGATTCATTTTCAGCAAAAACAGGCTGTAAAATGAGGAACGGGGTACCTTCAGCAAGGAATACTGACAGCTAGCAATGACCAGGCAGAACTGAAAGACCCAGATGTCTTTGAAACAGCCCTCATTTAAAAGCACAAACCCCAGAAAAGCCACCAAGAAAGCTAAGAATACAGCTACCATGTTCTCAGTCATATCCTCGTTCCTGCAAAAACAATGCGCATCTTTCTATTCCTGTGTTATTTGAATAGCAATGCAATATCTAAAAAGGATCCCAACACTTTCAGTGTCACACTCACCTGTCTAATAATGCAATCAAGGTTAGGCGATCGTACAATATGTTCACCCATTTCCCAGGAAAAACCTTTAGTTTGTAGTACAGCTTTCTTGAGGGTTTCTCTTGGGTTGATGTCTCGGACAATTCATCTAAGGAGTCCTCCTCCTGTGCATGAGAAATATTTAAGCCCTCAAATGGTGAGTAAATGTTGTGACTGAATATTACATTTTGAGTGAACTATCCTACAACAAACTATCAATGCTTTCTATGTATTTCTATTGTGTTATGTCAGTGTCAGCTTAATATGTGGAAAAAAGGGATTCTATACCTGGAAGATTTCCGGATGGGTTCTCCTGGGCCGGAGTCGGTGTGTTGGAAGGATGCGCCGCTGGAAGGGGCATTCAGAAGGACCTCCCACTAACCCATCCTGGCCCTCAGAGCTTGAGGATGTGGAGAGGAGATCACTAATGGAGAGATGGTGACATTGCAACTCTCTACCAGCTGTTTTTATTCTTAACTTAATTTTGATTTAATATTAATTGATGTGATTGTAAAAGAGAAGTGGAATAGGATACTGCACCATATGTTTCCCGTGATGAGCTCGGCACCAAGGGGTAAGTTTAGAGCTCTTTCATTGTACAGTTTCCGAGGTCTCTCTCCTGTATATATTGTACATGTTAAAAGCCCAGCTCTACATGCACAAACACCAGATAGATATGACATTGCACATAATGCACTACAGTTGTGTCTGTCATTGTTGTCTGTCCACTGTACTCACTGTGAACAGTGTGAAAAGTGTAAGCCTCCTCTTTGGATGTAGCCTCTGGTCTACAGATGACCTGAAGCATGGAGCTCTCCGACTGGGACGTTTGTGAGGGTAGAGAATCATAATCAGGGTCCCTCTCCTTATCTGTCTGTGGACTGTGAGGACAAAAAGAATGTTAACCATAAAAAGTGAATTTGTATTAATAACTGTTGTTTTTTATATGAGGCGGGTACACACACTACCATTCAGAAATTGTATTTTTTGAAAGTCTCTAATGCTCACCAAGGTTGCATTTATTTGAACAAAAATACAGTAAAAACAGCAATATTGTGAAATTGTAATAACTTTTTAAGTTAGTGTTTTCTATTTGAATTAGGGCTGCATGATTATGACTACAATTATGATTTTTGTCATAATCATGCAGACCTAATTCAAATAGTGAAATTGCGATTATTAATTACGATTATCACAATTTAAGAACTGAAAGACCCAGATGTCTTTGAAACAGCCCTCATTTAAAAGCACAAACCCCAGAAAAGCCACCAAGAAAGCTAAGAATACAGCTACCATGTTCTCAGTCATATCCTCGTTCCTGCAAAAACAATGCGCATCTTTCTATTCCTGTGTTATTTGAATAGCAATGCAATATCTAAAAAGGATCCCAACACTTTCAGTGTCACACTCACCTGTCTAATAATGCAATCAAGGTTAGGCGATCGTACAATATGTTCACCCATTTCCCAGGAAAAACCTTTAGTTTGTAGTACAGCTTTCTTGAGGGTTTCTCTTGGGTTGATGTCTCGGACAATTCATCTAAGGAGTCCTCCTCCTGTGCATGAGAAATATTTAAGCCCTCAAATGGTGAGTAAATGTTGTGACTGAATATTACATTTTGAGTGAACTATCCTACAACAAACTATCAATGCTTTCTATGTATTTCTATTGTGTTATGTCAGTGTCAGCTTAATATGTGGAAAAAAGGGATTCTATACCTGGAAGATTTCCGGATGGGTTCTCCTGGGCCGGAGTCGGTGTGTTGGAAGGATGCGCCGCTGGAAGGGGCATTCAGAAGGACCTCCCACTAACCCATCCTGGCCCTCAGAGCTTGAGGATGTGGAGAGGAGATCACTAATGGAGAGATGGTGACATTGCAACTCTCTACCAGCTGTTTTTATTCTTAACTTAATTTTGATTTAATATTAATTGATGTGATTGTAAAAGAGAAGTGGAATAGGATACTGCACCATATGTTTCCCGTGATGAGCTCGGCACCAAGGGGTAAGTTTAGAGCTCTTTCATTGTACAGTTTCCGAGGTCTCTCTCCTGTATATATTGTACATGTTAAAAGCCCAGCTCTACATGCACAAACACCAGATAGATATGACATTGCACATAATGCACTACAGTTGTGTCTGTCATTGTTGTCTGTCCACTGTACTCACTGTGAACAGTGTGAAAAGTGTAAGCCTCCTCTTTGGATGTAGCCTCTGGTCTACAGATGACCTGAAGCATGGAGCTCTCCGACTGGGACGTTTGTGAGGGTAGAGAATCATAATCAGGGTCCCTCTCCTTATCTGTCTGTGGACTGTGAGGACAAAAAGAATGTTAACCATAAAAAGTGAATTTGTATTAATAACTGTTGTTTTTTATATGAGGCGGGTACACACACTACCATTCAGAAATTGTATTTTTTGAAAGTCTCTAATGCTCACCAAGGTTGCATTTATTTGAACAAAAATACAGTAAAAACAGCAATATTGTGAAATTGTAATAACTTTTTAAGTTAGTGTTTTCTATTTGAATTAGGGCTGCATGATTATGACTACAATTATGATTTTTGTCATAATCATGCAGACCTAATTCAAATAGTGAAATTGCGATTATTAATTACGATTATCACAATTTACATTGAATGATGTTTATACCATTGTTTGAATCAACTGCATGCCATATTTTTAGATGAAAATAAACAAGCTGAAAACACTTTAACTGAAACACTTTTATAGCTTTTTATAGTATTAAGCCACAAATGTCAACTATATATTGGTTTGGTTTCTTCTTTATTAAATAAAAAAGTAAAAATATACATGTTATTATAATGTTATATTAATACTAAAATTAAAACAGTGGAAAAACCCTTAAGATAACCTGTAGAAAGAAAACAAACACATCGTAAGCACGCAGAATAACATAAGTGGACTTTGAACGATTAATTGCTGCTTTAAATGATTGCATAATTGTGGCATCCGTAATTGTAATCGCGATTAATTGTGCAACCCTAATTTGAATATACTTTTTTTTCTTTTTTTTTCTGTGATTGCAAATCTGAATTTTCAGCAGTCTTTACTCCAGTCTTCAGTGTCACATGATCCTTCGGAAATCATTCTCAAATGCTGATTTGCTTGAAAAATTATTTTCATGGTGGAAAACAGTTGTGCTGCATAATATTTTTGTGGAAACCATGATACATTTTTTCAAGATTTATTAATGAATAGAAAGTTCAAAACAACAGCATTTATTTGAAAAGGAAAATGATATTTCAATGCTTTTGCGTTCACTCGCAAAAACTTTGGCATTCGCTCACAGAAGTGTTTCATTCTTGCAAGAAACTTTGCATTTACTTGCAAAACATTGTTTGTCCTCCAAACTTATGTTATTTACATTACAAAAGTTTTGCGAATCTATAGTTTCTCAGGGGAACGAGAATACAAAAGCATTGAAATACAAATTTTCCTCCCATCCCATTTTTTTATCACCATGTACCTTTAGTGTCTCGGTCCTTGCTAATTAAAATAATTAATTTTTTTTAAAGGTTCAACTGACCAAAAATTTTGAACAGTAATGTGTACAGTATGTACATATTATTATATTTTAGTATTGTTATTATTATTAATAACAACAACAACAATAATTGTTTTAATCTATTCTCTATTTGTAAAAATATCATGCTTCCGTTCGGGTTTAAATAGAAAGTAAATAGCAGCAGTCATTTAGCAGATGCGTTTATCCAACGCAATTTACAGTATGCCAGATGGTATAATAATGCCCACCTCTCTGGAGAGACAATAGGAATGAACGTTTCTGGAATGGTTTTCATTGTGTCTGTAGCCAGACTGTTTGGGGGATTTGGACGCTCCTGTTGTTGTCCTTTGGATTCTGACACATCCAAGTTCTTCTCCACCATCATACTTTGCTCTGAAAAGAGTTGGACCATTAGTTTGAGTAAAGATATTAAATCCAGTGTCATGCATAAATCAGCACTCACCATTTCGCTCTTCATTCTCCTTCTCAGCCTCATTTCCTCCCCCAAATCTGGTGCTATTGATAGACTCCAGCAAAGACACAAACTCAACAAAGTTGGACTCATTGGGTATCTGTCCCTCCTTGGCTTCTAAGTCTGATTTAGAGGAGGTCATTGTACCGAGCTTATCTTTAGCTCTATGGCTAATGAGGACAGCGTCTCGTCCACTGTCGATACTGAGTCCCCTAGCATGTGATCTTCCACTCAGAGTCCACCTCATATACACTGCCGGAATTTGCAAGAATCCATCAACATCCACTTTAAGCTCAGCTGGGTCATTTTCCTCAGTGTAGGAGTTCACATCAATGCCTGAGGAGCTGTTATGAGTAAAGATATTAAATCCAGTGTCATGCATAAATCAGCACTCACCATTTCGCTCTTCATTCTCCTTCTCAGCCTCATTTCCTCCCCCAAATCTGGCGCTATTGATTGACTCCAGCAAAGACACAAACTCAACAAAGTTGGACTCATTGGGTATCTGTCCCTCCTTGGCTTCTAAGTCTGATTTAGAGGAGGTCATTGTACCGAGCTTATCTTTAGCTCTATGGCTAATGAGGACAGCGTCTCGTCCACTGTCGATACTGAGTCCCCTAGCATGTGATCTTCCACTCAGAGTCCACCTCATATACACTGCCGGAATTTGCAAGAATCCATCAACATCCACTTTAAGCTCAGCTGGGTCATTTTCCTCAGTGTAGGAGTTCACATCAATGCCTGAGGAGTTATTTTTGGTCACTTGGGGGCTCAGGTTGGGCATCTCAAGCTCATTGTTCTCTATTTCTTTGTATTCTTGAGCAGAGTCAGAACTGATTGGCTCTTTGGCAAGAAGACTGTCTTAATGTTCGGACTTCTCCTGAACAGAGCTGTCTCCTGCAACAGGTGTACCTTCTTTTTCATCACCTGCAGAGGGTTCCTCCACTTCGTGAGGCGAATCGAAGGTGATGACAGGAATTTTGACAGGACAGTCGGATTCTCCCAGGTGGGACTGAGCTGACTCTAAGATGCTCTGTTTGACGGACTCCTCCAGTTCGGCTGCCGTCTGTGGGTCACAGCTCATTGTGATTATGATCTTCACCGTATCACTCTCGTCCAGGTGGGCCGAGGGACTCGAGTTGTCAACCAGCACCACGGCAATTTCATCTGAGCAATAATTCTCCTCAGGTATTTCTCCATCGTTGGCATCTCGTGTGATTTCTAGAGAGGTATTATTGTTGTTGGGGTCGGTTGGGGGTTTGTCTTTCTCCTCTATACTGTCTTCTTCATTCACAAGGGAAGGTGGTTGATCATCCTCAGCTTTGTCCCTGTGGGCTGAAGGAATCTGCTCTCCCTGCAGGAGTGGGGCAGACTGGTCAGTGTTGGGACTGAACACATCCTCAGGGGTGAGTCGCTCCTCCGCCTCTGGCCTAGATCGTTCATCACTCTGACCTGTAAAAGCCAGTCAGTATACAAACAGCATGTTTAAAATGTCAAATGGACATATGGTTTATGAAAGAATTGAATTCAATAGCTACCAGATGATGAACCCCATTGGTTGATATCATCAACTGATTTAAATGATTCAACCAAAAATGAAAAAATTCTGTCATCATTTACACGCCCTAATGTCGTTACATAAGACTTTAGTTCATCTTCGAAACACAAATTAAGATGTTTACTGAAACTGAAGAACTGTTTACTGAAGATTTCTGCCCCTTCATTGAAAGTCCCAGGTATCCAAAACTTCCAAGGAGTCAAGGAAGGAATAGATTTTACATCCAAACAATGATTGACACACATACATAGAACATATAACATTTGTGACCCTGGAGCACAAAACCAGTCTTAAGTCGCTGGGGTATATTTGTAGCAATAGCCAAAAATACATTGTATGGGTCAAAATTATTGATTTTTCTTTTATGCCAAAAATAGGATATTAAGTAAAGATCATGTTCCATCAAGATATTTTGTAAATTTCCTACCGTAAATATATTAAAACTTAATTTTTGATTAGTAATATGCATTGCTAAGAACTTAATTTGGACAACATTAAAGGCGATTTTCTCAATATTTTGATTTTTTGCACCCTCAGATTCCAGATTTTCAAACAGTTGTATCTCGGCCAAATATTGTCCTATCATAACAAACCATACATCAATGGAAAGCTTATTTATTCAGATTTCAAAAATTGACCCTTATGACTGGTTTTGTGGTCCAGGGTCACATTTAGTAAACACAGAAGCTCAAACGTGTTTTTGTTCTAGCATATGATGCATGCTCAAGGCATTTTATAACATTTTTGTATCTTCTAAGTTTTGGCGACCAGGAATTTCAATGAATGACAGTCAGTGATTATTATAATTTTTTTTTTAATTTGTGCTTTTAAAGATGAAAGAATTTTCATTTTTGGGTGAAAAATGAATAAAACCCCAAAACCAACGTTAATCTGGGGTGCGTTTCCCAAAAGCATCGTTAGCCAACTATGGTTGCAAGTTCTGTCGTTACCAACATAGTTTAACGATTCAGTGTTTCCCGAAACCATAGTTCAAACGAACATTCGCAAACTGCATCGCAAACTTGTGTCGTTGGAACAACAGCTCTTCACCTGTGGTTAGAGGCATAGGTCGTTGTTAGTTTGGGATGTGTTCTATTCAGAGTTATCGACCCTATGCCCTAATATTTTCGAAGATTTCACCATCCACTTTGAGTGATTTAGAAGAGTTAAAGTTGTGGTGCTTAGATCTTACCTAATTCGCCTTTAAATATTTTTTTTTATTACAAATTCAGTTTGAAACTATATAGCAGCGTGGCCCTCGAAATTATTCTCCCTTCGAAGTGCCCTCTGAAAGCATTAATCATGCCGATTGGAACGCAGCCTTAGTTTCGTTTGTGCGAAGAAAAGGTGAGTTTGTCAAGTGAGTATCTTTGTTAAAACATTCATAAAGACAAATTT
>NW_015557064.1:533153-533895 GCF_001515605.1 Sinocyclocheilus anshuiensis | reverse complement strand
TATGTATGTATGTATATATATATGTAAATATATATATATATATATATACACACACACACACACACATACACACACAGTATATACACTGTTTTCAAAATTATTTGTAATTTTTGTAAGTGTTAATTTAAGACTGCGGGGCATATTGGCAAATAAACAAAATATTTAACAGAAGTTGTGTCAGATTAAACAAATGGTTTAAACTGCAATGGTGGCTGGATGCTGCACAGGTGTCAGGAGGTATGGGCGAAGAGGATATCCACTGTCTCCCAGCAGCCAGCTATCACCAAAGCCACCATCTTTAGCCACCTGGCAAACTGCAGAATTGGCCCACACAAAAGAGTCATGTGTGCTTCCAGGCCATTTTGCCACAATGTCAGTGAACATCCCCTGGTGCTGGATAGCCCTTCTTGCAAATGTACAAGGGCTCATTTACCACAGGGCTTGACACTGGGATAAGGGTGCCATCGATGATGCCAATCACTCTGGGGATGTTGTCAATACTGTTGATTGTCCAGCTGGATTTCTTCAGGAGTTTGGGGGGAAATCAGGATGTTCTTCATAAGCTGTAACAGCAAAGGTGTTCCTGCTGTCACAGTTTTGCTGACTGTAGATTTGCTGAGCCCCAGGCCATCACCCACCACGTCTATAAAACTTCCAAAAGCATAATAATGCAGTGTAACTAACAACTGCACTGCTGAACTTAAGGCGTTGTTTCTTCTTGCTGCCCTCTGAAGATGTGGTT
>NW_015557064.1:532388-533046 GCF_001515605.1 Sinocyclocheilus anshuiensis | reverse complement strand
GTGTCATTTTCATTAACATATGGCTGAATGGCAAGGGGACTTAAATAGGAAAAATTATTGAGCAAAATAAGCAACAGGTGTCCACAACAGTACATCACAGTTTTTTAAAAACCCATATTTTTTCAATTGTGCTTATGTAGCCTATCAATATTAAAGAAGAAATGGTATTTATATGAAATTGTGAAATTATAGACATTGGGATCAGAAAAGAGCACATTTTTAACTCTGTGTGTGTATGTATATAATTTATTGCGGAACAAATGAATGTTGCGTTATTACTCCACTCCTACGTAACGTCATTTAAAAAGCGTAATTCGAGTCGAAGAAAAGAGAAAATAAAACCAAATTACTGTAGGTGGCGGTATGTGCTCATGGCACCAGTCGGCTATTAGATCGAAGAAGAAGAAGAACAACGTCATAACGACAGCTCAAACCAACGTGGTTTAAACGATGGATCTGCGACACAGGTACCATGGTTTCGGGAAACAGTCGTGACTAGCTAGGGCTGCGTTTCCCAAAAGCTTCGTTAGCCTAAGAAGTTCGTAAAAACGATCGCACGACTGATCTTAATATTACGGTCTGTTTCCCAAAATCATCGTAACTTAAGTAGCACTTGAAAATCATCGTAGATCTACGAGTGCTCTGGAGTAATCGGCCA
>NW_015557064.1:531151-531341 GCF_001515605.1 Sinocyclocheilus anshuiensis | reverse complement strand
GGTTTGTAGATGCCCAAGCTGCCGACGAGTCAGGTATGTTTTCGCCTGTCCCGATATGAGAGTTGCCCGCACCAATATGGCGGCGACGTTGACGTGCGGTCGAGCGACCAATGAGGCGCCTAGGTATTTATTATGTCTATGGTCATAACGACAGCTCAAACCAACATGGTTTAAACGATGGTTCTGCGAC
>NW_015557064.1:525364-530390 GCF_001515605.1 Sinocyclocheilus anshuiensis | reverse complement strand
TTTAGCTCCATCCCTAATCCTGACAGTCTGGCATTGTCTTGTCAAAGTGCTCACTGTACATATTGTGCTCATAACACAATTTACTTTATGATATAAACTACAATATAAAAGTTAAAACTTAAGAATTCATTTAAACTTTGATTTCATATAAAGTCTCAGCTTTCACAGCTTACTAGCGATATCGCTAGCTATTAAAAGTCTGACACTGGTGGCTAATTAAGCTGTCAACATAAAGCTAAAAATGACCAAAAAACATACAGAAACAACTGTTCAGTCTTACCTGTGAAAGATAATACCCCGAGATCTGTTTTTATTATTGTGCGACGGTTTGTAGATGCCCAAGCTGCCGACGAGTCAGGTATGTTTTCGCCTGTCCCGATATGAGAGTTGCCCGCACCAATATGGCGGCGACGTTGACGTGCGGTCGAGCGACCAATGAGGCGCCTAGGTATTTATTATGTCTATGGTCATAACGACAGCTCAAACCAACATGGTTTAAACGATGGATCTGCGACACAGGTACCATGGTTTCGGGAAACAGTCGTGACTAGCTAGTTCGTTTCCACAACGATGCATCGTACTATGGTGGTTAATCAGCGAGTTACGTAGTTGTACGGGAAACGCACCCCTGATCAGTATTAACCAAATTACATAAAATAAACAGTTCTTGTATGTACTGCTGTATAATTTAAGTATTTTATAAAATTATATAAATTTTTTAATTATATAATAATTAATAAATAATTAATTTAAATATATTAACTTTATATACTATGTTACAAGAACAACTTACACTTCTTCATTAAATTCAATAAAATATTCTAAAGCATGTCTCGTGTCGTGTTTTAGAAGCAGTCGGAGACCCTCACAATGCAAGTGTAACACTGTGTTTGGGCTTTCTGACAAAGCTGTCTGACAGCTCTTTTTGAGAGGTCCTGGCAGGATGTCACACTCAGTGTGACGTGCAACTGAGGCAAGATAGAAAGTGGTCAAGTTATTCCTCAGTTCATATGCAAGGCTCTGTGACGAAAACTTACAGTGATGTATCTGCACAGCATGTTCCCAGAATTGTGAGGATCTCTTGCACTGCAGTGAAACTAGGCCAGTGCTAATTAAAGCTGGTACATACCCTCTATATTCTTCAGCTCTTCAGATTTTGGACACTCCTTCACAGTTTTGTAAAGCAGGTTAACAAAAAAATAAAAAATAATAATAATAATTAAAGTGTACAAAAATATTACACATAACAAAATCCACTGCAAGATTTGTGTAAAGCAGTTATGATGCTTGCTGTTATACTAATTACCATTAACATATTTGTGACATTCTGTAAAAATACATATTTTGCAAAGTAAATGTAAATAATTATGGTACATAAATTCATGAAAGTATTACTCACTCCAATCAGTCCAGGGTCTGTTTCAGTCTGTTTCACTGTGACTTGTATTATTGGACTTGGTCTGATTTTGGTCAATACAGATATAGCAACACTGTCAGGAACTGTGCTGCCCTTCCTGTAGATTAAAATTATTCAGACTTTAGCCTGGTTACATGACAAATATATCAAAATACTTTTGGCAGTAGAGTTCACATGCTTTGAGGACACTGCAAAATAACAATGAAATCAATAAATGGCACAACTGATTTTGGATCTTACCTTAGAGACGGAAGACAGGAATCAGATGCATCGCTTTTCTTGTCTACACCTTTGCTGATGTCAGGCACACTGTTCTGGGCTACAATGTCGCCCTGATTAAACATCAGATGGAGGCGATAATTTACCATCTTAATGACAATGAAGAAAACTGTCACTGATGTGCAGTAGATACTGAGGGTAGTAGTGGTGGGTGGAAGAGCCTGAGGAAGGAAGAGATAGAAAACACATTGAAGATAGATAAATCAACTATAAAATATCATTTTAGATGTTTGGATTTGTTATTATTATTATCTCTATTTTCTCTCTCTTTTTTTTGTAATTTCTTGACCACTGACAAAAACAATAATATATATGCATATACAGTATCTCACAGAAGTGAGTACACCCACTTAGGGATGTACTCACTTTTGTGGCCAGCGGTTTAGACATTAATGGCTGTGTGTTGAGTTATTTTGAGGGGACAACAAATTTACACTGTTATACAAGCTGTACACTCACTACTTTACATTGTAGCAAAGTGTCATTTCTTCAGTGTTGTCACACGAAAAGATATAATAAAATATTTACAAAAATGTGAGGGGTGTACTCACTTCTGTGAGATACTGTGTGCATATTTCATCTACTGTAAATGCAAAACAGTGCTTTGACACAGGCTGCCATGCGTTCATCACCTATACAGGGGGCTATGCAGAAGAAAAATGCGACAGTGCTAGCACTAAACAAGCACCAACATTTTTTTTAATATACAACACATTTAACGCGTGAATCAATTTGATCTCTTCAGAGAAATAGGTTTCTGCAGCTCTAATGCACTGAATTATTCATATTTGCAGAACACATATTATCGGCGGCCTGCGGCATTGTATCACTCACCAAATTAAGAGATAATGGAAGCATGAGCAAAAACATCCATAAATACAGGTGACATGAATTGTTGAATTTATTCTGCTCTGGATTATGATACCATCCGCCGGTCAGTGAAGCCCAGACTCCCTGACGTAGCGTTTGCACTACTTGAGAGCCCATTTTTGCAACAATGGTCGCTACAGATATATCATGCTGTAAACTGCAAATTCATACCGCTGCCGTCCTCCACTCGCCGCCCCTGCGCGCGATTACATATTTGCAGAAGCCGCCTCTACATCCTTCTTCGAAGCCGTTTACTTTTCTTTTTCATCGTCCACGCCTTGGTTCCCTATTTCCCAGCATAAGGGCATTAATTTTGTGCGGTGAAAGGCGCCCAGCAGCATCCTCCTGCGCCAGTTTCACATGAGCGAGCGCAGAGGAGGGAGGAAGGGACTGATTCAGGAAGTTCAGCTGTAGTGTGTTTAGTTTCTGGAGCGATGGCGGAGAACATAGAAGGAGAGAGTGCTGGACTCGGGGAAAACAGGTCAGATAACGCACACGCTAAAAGGACTCAGTATGACAACGCTAGTCTGTGCTTGTATTTATCTTAGCTATATCCTCCTGAGAACCAGAAATAAAAAGCTTTGTGAATTTAGTATTTTTTCATGTCATTACATTGTTTAGAGCATAAGAAAAAAATGGTAAAATAACATTTTTGAAAAATGATATTTTATTCATATGTTATACTATGTCCTCTGTAGAGGACACCAGGACTCAGGTTTTCTACACAATAAAATGACTCGAAGCCGTTTACTTTTCTTTTTCATCGTCCACGCCTTGGTTCCCTATTTCCCAGCATAAGGGCATTAATTTTGTGCGGTGAAAGGCGCCCAGCAGCATCCTCCTGCGCCAGTTTCACATGAGCGAGCGCAGAGGAGGGAGGAAGGGACTGATTCAGGAAGTTCAGCTGTAGTGTGTTTAGTTTCTGGAGCGATGGCGGAGAACATAGAAGGAGAGAGTGCTGGACTCGGGGAAAACAGGTCAGATAACGCACACGCTAAAAGGACTCAGTATGACAACGCTAGTCTGTGCTTGTATTTATCTTAGCTATATCCTCCTGAGAACCAGAAATAAAAAGCTTTGTGAATTTAGTATTTTTTCATGTCATTACATTGTTTAGAGCATAAGAAAAAATGGTAAAATATCATTTTTTGAAAAATTATATTTTATTCATGTTACTCAGTTTTTCTACAAATAAAATGACAAGAATAGACATGAAAAGGCAAAAACAATGGGAATTTTTTTTTAATCAATCAATTTTTAGGTTTCCGAATTTTTTTTTTATACCAAATTTTGTTTAAGGATGGTTCTCATTATGTTATAAAATATATAACAAAATGATTTGATATACCTCTGCAGTGGACATGTATGAAATGATGTCCTGTTTCATAACAGGAAGTCATATTTTGATTTGAAGCCCCATAACATTTTCCTGATATGTTGATTTATGACAAAGCAATTTGAAAATTAGTCAGATTTAAATTATAATTACAAAATATTATCATATTTCCATAAGGATGTACAATTTTATCACTAAATTAATGTCAGCCATTTTTAAAAACCAAGGAGAGGGAGTGGCCATGGAGAAACAGCTAATCATTTGGTATCTCTGGAAAGCCCTGATGAATGTGCTCTGTACAGGACATCCAGACATAAAACTGTGACATGTCAAGTCAAGTCAAGTCAAGTTTATGTGTACAGCGCTTTTCACGATACAAATCATTGCAAGCAACTTCACAGAAAATTGAGTTTCTACAATATATTTAGTTGTAGCTTATCAGTGTTGACTTTCAATTAATGTGCATATGGCAGAAATGTACGGAAAAATCAATTAAAGACGTAGTCAAACAGACGATGAACACTATTAACAGCAATTATTATATGTTGCAATCAAACTTATAGCAAAATGTGGTAGTTCTGTATGTGGTTTCAGGGTTGGCATCATCTGAGGTCCTCTAAGGGGTTGGCATCATGTCTTCTCAGGTGTTCTGGATCCAGACTGAAGTTTGTGTAAAGGCAAAAACAGAAACAAATAGAGACATAATTAGCGTAGCTGCTGTTCCAATTTAGCAAAATTGATTTGTTTAACCCAAGCTAAAGAATAATAATGTGCATTTGATCAGATATAACAGCAGTACAAGATTATGAGATACATTATTTGAATGCTTGGCCAAAGAGATGTGTCTTTAATCTAGATTTAAACAGAGAGAGTGTGTCTGAACCCCGAACATTATCAGGAAGGCTATTCCAGAGTTTGGGAGCCAAATGCGAAAAAGCTCTACCTCCTTTAGTGGACTTTGCTATCCTAGGTACTACCAAAAGTCCAGAGTTTTGCGACCTTAGGGAGCGTGATGGATTGTAGCGTGGTAGAAGACTAGTTAGGTACGCAGGAGCTAACCCAATAAGGGCCTTATAGGTAAGTAATAATATTTTGTAACTGATACGGAACTTAATAGGTAGCCA
>NW_015557064.1:521669-525161 GCF_001515605.1 Sinocyclocheilus anshuiensis | reverse complement strand
TGTTAGCTTAGATAATTTAGAAGTTTCATCTGGTCTTGTTGAGATATATAGTTGAGTATCATCAGCATAACAGTGAAAACTAATCCCGTATTTTCTAATAATATTACCAAGGGGCAACATTACAAAGTCATTACTATTAAACACTGAGGGAATATTTAGATCGGGTGGTGTCTGGTTAGTTGTTTATCTAACCACTGTGCTAAATAAAAACCTTGGATTGTTTTGGTTATTTTCTATGAGTTTGTGGATATACTCGGTCCTGGCAGCTTTTAGAGCCTGTCTATAGCTGGACATACTGTTTTTCCACGCAATTCTAGAAATTTCCAAGTTTTCTAGAGTTTTTCTCCATTTGCACTCAAGATTATGAGTTTCTTTATTGAAAGAATGGGTATTACTTTTGTACCATGGTGCAGTACGTTTCTCTCTTACCTTTTTTAATTTGACAGGGGCAACTGATAAATGAATACATTAAAACATCAATAAACCGTATTTAGTGTTTTAATGAATTAGATAAGATAGTGCCCATATTGGTAGTCATTTCATCGAGTTTATGGTGTGCAGTTATGGTACACTGAGCATTTGAGACAAATCAGGCTGGTTATTTGTGAATCTATCTTTAGTGGTTGGAACAATAGTTCTACCTAGACGATAATGCAGAGCGATATAGTTAATATTAGTAATATGCAGCATGCACGATACAAGGAAACAGCTTCCGCGTATTACAGATAACGGAAGTGAGAGAAAAGTGTTTATTACGTTTGAAATATGGATATTTTTCTTGTAAAAACGCATGGCGTGAGGCACATTTATTAGGAATGCGCACGCTTTATTTGACGACTTGTGGACTGTTCAACTGCAACACCCACTGACTGAAATGATAGAGCTTGGAATAGCCAGACAATGTTTAATATAACTCCGACTGGATTTGTCTGAAAGACGAAAGTCATATACACCTATGCCTTGAGGGTGAGTAATTCATGGGCTAATTTTCATTTTTGGGTGAACTAACCCTTTAAGGCAATATTTCTAATGTTCGTTTAAAGGCCCGTTCACCATGATAACTACATCGATAACGTTAAACTGTTCTAAAACCCGTTCTAAATAAATAAAGAGTCCACATCACAGCTTTAACGATAACGTCACAGTGAAACGATATCGTTGGAATAATTTTCTAAATTGTTTTAAATAAATGTATTTTAGCTTTAGTTAAATTCCTGAAAACGGTTTAACAACAAAGTTGGCTTGACGTTGGACGTTCGATATTCGCAAATTTAGGGACCGTCTCTAAAGTTACATGCGATATTGGTGTACACTTTTCTAACTTCAATAGCATTTGAGGAGAATTACTTACAATCATAAAAACAACTGTAAACTGTTCATCTAGAACGCAAAATATATAATTTAAAGCTCAATAGCATTTGAGGAGAATGACTTAGTCATAAAAACAACTGTAAACTGTTAATTTAGGTGTCAACTATAAAGCACACCTTTTACATTTTTGATATTAGTTCAAATAAACTGTAAATCATTTGTTAAAAATATCTATTTTTTCAGTACCGAATGGGCTCAAACGCAAATTTAAAGCTCAATAGCATTTGAGGAGAATGACTTATAGACATAAAAACAACTGTAAACTGTTCATCTAGGTGTCAACTATAATGCACACCTTTTACATTTTTGATATTTATTAAAATAAACTGTAAATCATATGTAAAAAATGCTACTTTTTCACAACCGAATGGGCTCAAACGCAAATTTAAAGCTCAATAGCATTTGAGGAGAATGACTTATTGTCATAAAATCAACTGTAAACTGTTCATCTAGGTGTCAACTATAATGCACACCTTTTACATTTTTGATATTTATTAAAATAAACTGTAAATCATATGTAAAAAATGCTACTTTTTCACAACCGAATGGGCTCAAACGCAAATTTAAAGCTCAATAGCATTTGAGGAGAATGACTTATTGTCATAAAATCAACTGTAAACTGTTCATCTAGGTGTCAACTATAATGCACACCTTTTACATTTTTGATATTTATTAAAATAAACTGTAAATCATATGTAAAAAAATGCTACTTTTTCACAACCGAATGGGCTCAAGTGCAAAATATGCCATTATTTAAAGCTCAATAGCATTTGAGGAGAATGACTTATTGTCATAAAATCAACTGTAAACTGTTCATCTAGGTGTCAACTATAATGCACACCTTTTACATTTTTGATATTTATTAAAATAAACTAAATCATATGTAAAAAATGCTACTTTTTCACAACCGAATGGGCTCAAACGCAAATTTAAGGCTCAATAGCATTTGAGGAGAATGACTTATTGTCATAAAATCAACTGTAAACTGTTCATCTAGGTGTCAACTATAATGCACACCTTTTACATTTTTGATATTTATTAAAATAAACTAAATCATATGTAAAAAATGCTACTTTTCTCTACCGAATGGTCTCAAATGCAAAATATGCCATTATTTAAAGCTCAATAGCATTTGAGCAGAATGACTTATAGTCATAAAAACAACTGTAAACTGTTCATCTAGGTGTCAACTATAATGCACACCTTTTACATTTTTGATATTTATTAAAATAAACTGTAAATCATATGTAAAAAATGCTACTTTTTCACAACCGAATGGGCTCAAACGCAAATTTAAGGCTCAATAGCATTTGAGGAGAATGACTTACAGTCATAAAAAAGTTGATTGTGTGACTGTAAAGTGTGTGTCCGTTCCTATATATAAGACATTGCTGTAAATATAACAGTATACTGGCAGCCGGATGCCAGTAAGTTAATATAAAATGTTTGCAGATTTATTATTGTATTTGCATTTTTCAGAACAGTGTTTGCAGAACTTGCCCAAACTTTCAAAACAAACAAAATTTCCATATCATTTCGACAGTTTTATAGTAAATATTAAAAATGTAAAAGGTGTGCATCATAGTTGACACCTGAAAAAAAAAATTTTTGTGGTGTTGCAAAATATATTAAATTAATCATCATAAATTCTACTTGTAATATTAAAAATCAAGGAGAACAACAATTTCTGTTCTTTCAAACACTCGACTGACGTAATAGAGAATTTAGAGCAATAACATTGTAGTAATCTCATTAATTGTCGTGTTTTGTCGCTGTGCTAAACTAACATACTACCTAACCCTAAAGCACCTGTTGCCACCAGCGATTGTTTTATAGGACTAATTTTGAAAAGTGTTAGTAAAAGTGTTTTTACGCTTCTTTATAATGGTATTCAACTTAATTATAGTTAATTCCAGTCCAGTCTTGTCAGTTAAAACTTTTCTTTTGCTCAAACAATCTGTAATTTGTTGGTTAAAAAGCAAAGTCTTATGAACACATGTTTCTATCAACAGGAAGGCTTTGGATTCACTGCAGAATAAGCCGGAGTGTAAATTGATGAGCATACAGAAGGAGTGATTGGTCTAATTCTCATATTCAGGCAAGTATAAATCTATGCATAGA
>NW_015557064.1:513278-521088 GCF_001515605.1 Sinocyclocheilus anshuiensis | reverse complement strand
TCGCGTCGTGCCTAACAACGCCCCTTAGCTGTTATAAATTCACTGTAAACCACGGCTTCTTGGGGCTTATTTCTTTATTACTTTTAGTAGTAATTTCATAATTAAATAAAATTACTACTAAAAGTAAAATACATTTTAAATACTGTACTAAATATTTTTAGTATTAGAAAGTAACATCATGGGCCCATTTTCAGAACAAATGTATGTGCAACAATTAAAAAAGGATGTTTGTCCAAAATAATACTACACTGAAAAAAAAGATTTTGTGGTGTTGCAAAATATATTAAATTAATCATCATAAATTCTACTTGTAATATTAAAAATCAAGGAGAACAACAATTTCTGTTCTTTCAAACACTCGACTGACGTAATTTAGAGCATAGAGCAATAACATTGTAGTAATCTCATTAATTGTCGTGTTTTGTCGCTGTGCTAAACTAACCTAACCCTTAACCCTAAAGCACCTGTTGCCACCAGCGATTGTGTTTTATAGGACTAATTTTGAAAAGTGTGAATAGAAAGTGTTAGTAAAAGTGTTTTTACGCTTCTTTATGATGGTATTCAACTTATAGTTAATTCCAGTCCAGTCTTGTCAGTTATATCTTTTCTTTTGCTCAAACAATCTGTAATTTGTTGGTTAAAAAGCAAAGTCTTATGAACACATGTTTCTATCAACAGGAAGGCTTTGGATTCACTGCAGAATAAGCCGGAGTGTAAGTTGATGAGCATACAGAAGGAGTGATTGGTCTAATTCTCATATTCAGGCAAGTATAAATCTATGCATAGATTTACATGATATAACATTATCGTTATTTTTACCAATTTTTCACTGCATAATATAAAATTGTGGTTAAATGTTTTAGATCATTGTTTTAATATCACAAATTGTGTCTGTTTATTTACAGGGTGACCTAACTCTGACAACGAGCCAATACAGTGGACACTTGAGGTGTGGGGAGGAAGACAGACTGATGGTTTTCATGTTAGATGCAGTTTTGGTTATATCAATACTACCTAGCTCTCTCAGGTTCAAACTTCATCTTGTTCTGTTTAAGTATTTTTTTTTATATATATATTTTATACCTCCTGGGGTCGAAACTGTGTAATACATGTTTTGTTGATTAATGGCACTTTTTTATGAGGCTTTACTGCACCTTTAAAAACTTGTGTCCAGACTTTTGTAGGTCATGTGAATGTGACTGATTCACTTTTATTAATGTTGGAAAAATAAAGAGTTTAATTGTATTTTAGTTGTGTGATTTGTGATAAAGGTATAGACCAGAGCAGTGGTCACCAACGTGTTGAGCCGCCCGCCAAGCACGTTCTATAAATAGCCTAAATTAGCGTCGGGCGATAAATCATATCATATCGAGATTATGATAAAAATGTATGTTAATAATGATGATAAGCTCTGGACATTTTTACTCAGTATGGATTAATCTAGCATCCTATCACACAACAGAAATAAATGTTACAGCAACCAGTCAGTGCATGTCGCTAATAAGTCTGTATGTTCTGTGTGTCTGTGTGAATGCGTGGAGTAGTTTTATGAATGGGCCACTGAATCACTGACTCACTCGATTCGTTCAAAAACGTGGATTCATTCAGTAACGAAACACCGCTGTGTGTTGCTCGGAGACACACATCAGTTCTGCTGTGGCTTTGATCGGAACTATTTTCGTCAGCGAAATTGAGCAAAAACAGTCAATATTTTGTCTAAAATCTAAGTCACTTAATTTTACCTTCTTGTTTATTGAAATACTATTGTATAAAATCAGTGTCACATTGCCATCGTGTTGATATTGATATTCGGGGAAACATCATGGTCGTATATGGCTTAATGTTACCTAAATCATATTTTGTACATATCTTTTTTTTTTCTACTGCAGTAGCCTATGCATCTATACATTTCTGTGAGTTACTTTGTGTGTGCTGTCTCTCTCACACACTCACTCAGGCTGTGCACTCTCTGGCCGCTCAATCGGTGCATCTCTATCTATCTATCTATCTGTCTGTCTGTCTGTCTGTCTGTCTGTCTGTCTATCTATCTATCTATCTATCTATCTATCTGGCTATCTGTCTGTCTGTCTGTCTCAATTCAATTCAATTCAAATTAGCTTTATTGGCATGACTGTGGAACAGCACAATGTTGCCAAAGCAATAAACAGCGAACAAGTTATACAGGCATATAGATAGTTAAAAAAAACAACAACTGTGTGAGTTAGTGCAGCTCATCCTCTATGAGTCCCTCTGTACAGTAAGAACACAGTCGTAGCTCTCTGGCTCTCCAGTTCTGTTTGAGTCGGCCTGTCTCCACACACAGACTGTGCTCACTTCGTCAGAAGCTTTCTCTGACCATATAGTCTTTAATTTTGATCAAGTAAGGTGCCAATTGATAACCAGTCTTTAATCTGTAGAAGTACTTTAATTTGTTCATTTGTGCTACTTTGATCTGCCAATCATGGATGTATTCTTCCTCGGTTATTTTTCTTTAACTTTTGAGCGTCTTAACTGAATTAACGTGTCCAATTAATAATTGAATTAATCCGTCTGTCTGTCTGTCTATATGTTTCTGTCTATCTAATCAATCCACTTATATTCTTTAGGTCCAGAAGACTCCAGTGCTGCTGTACGAGCCTCTGCTTCAGCAGCTGGTACGGTTCATCTGCCTGTCTCAAAATCAAACAAATTTCGCTACAAGATTAAAGGTATTTCCCTGATAATGAAATGTCATTTTTGCTTGCTTATTTAACATTTTCATGTTACTTGATTTTTTCCCCCCTCTCTGTTGAAAGTGAAGGAAAAAAAATCATTATTTTATTTTAGTTATTTATATTGCTATATATCACCTTAAGTAATGTAATGAGACAAATTACATTACTTGTTCAGTAATAAAGGAACAAAAACTGGTACAACATTACAGGATCAAAGGACTTGTATACTGTTTCAAAAGATCTGTACACACATCAGGCAAAATAATGTGGTTTGCAAAATGAAAAACATTTAGATGTGACTAATTGTCAGTCATCATCTATATTTTGGGGCAATGTGTACACTGAACAGTGTTCATTGAGCAATGTACCACAGCATTTTAACACATGTGAATTTCATTTTGGTCTTGCTGCATCATACCTGCATTCAAAAGCCAACATATGCTAGTATACCAGCACATCTGCTCCTTATGCTGACCACCAAATCATACTATGTTGGTCCCTGCATGCAAAACATACCTTATGCTGGTGAACAGGAAAGCTGGATTTTTCAGCAGAGAAGATGTATTTCCATCATTCTACATCTATATGCCTTTTATTTTCTATCCATACATACAGTACATACATCCAGCATTGTGTGTGTGTTTGAAGCCTCAGTCCTTTTCAAATAGTAATATAATTGTTTATGTTCTCTTCCTAACAGACTGCCCAGTGCATTTAAACAAAGAACACTTTCCCTTTGTAAAAACCATGGGAACAAAGAAAAGCAAAAACTGTAAGTAACACCGAGTTTTTTATTTGGCTTGAATTTAAATTTCTGTGCAGGATCAGACAGCTTTGGTATCTAAAAAATAAATAATTTAAATGTTGAAAATAAAAACTAATGTCATTTGCTTAATTTCAGGGGAAAAAAGAGACAAAGGTGCGCTGGCAGCCTTGCTCTGGCTGGTCTGTATTTTTTGATTGACTTCAAAGTAACCTTTTTTTTTTTAAGTCTAAGCTTTGCATGCAGAGTTTTCTAGTTAAGCTCTAAATAAAACATAATTAGGTTACAGTTTTACATAAGTTTGTGTAATCATTTTTCTCTTTATCTTCTAATATTCTGCTATACTTAAATGCAGTTTTACTTGCATCTTGTTTTTATTTAATATGTCAGGTAGTGTGAAGATTTACTTCAAATGTATTTTGTTTTTCAGTGGAGTAAAGTAGAGGGACACATGGGGGCCTTATGAACTTTTTCATTCAGATGAATAAACAAGTTTTTCTTGTTTAGTTTTTTTCCCAAAAGCTCACTGCACTAAAGCATCAAAGTCAATAAAGTCATTACGCACTTTGCCTTTGAGTCCTTGCCTCATCTCTACCCACAACCCTGACACACATTTATCATTGAACTGTGCTAGTTTTAAATATGAAGCAGTTTATGAAATGATTACAACATAATGTGATTACAACAATAGTTCTAAATTCAAATTCACTAATTATTTGTTATAACTTTCACAGATTATTTTTTTATATTTATGTTACATTCAATAATTACTATTATTAATGCCTGTGATACAATTATTTGTTTTTATAAAGGAATCTCATTAATTCTGAATAAAAATAATAACATTGCAGTTTTGTAATGCTACAATCAGTAAATTATTATTATTATTATTTTGTAAATAGCTAAAAGAGAAATATATTTTGTGGTAATTATATATTAAAAAAACTATTTCACATATAGAATGCAGACATAATGTAATGTGAAAATTATGTTTCTATTGTTTTGTCACAAAAGTTGTAATGGGCAAGGGACTGTGTCAAACTGTTATGTGACTATATCGAACATATACTTTAAATTAGGTAAGTTACATTTGCAGATATTCCAGTTTAACTTTTGCTGTATCATCTTTAACTCAAATATCATTATAATTTCTAAAGTCATGAATCTTAATGCCATTTTTTACAAGTAGCATACGAGTTGAAAGCACTGGAGGATTCAGGTTTAAAAAAATAAAAAGTAGTGTGGTTGGGGCTAGGGGACATTTCCTTAGATGGGCATTTTAGTATATACACGTAATTCTTCACAATTTTTTTTCGAACATATACTTTAAATTAGGTAAGTTACATTTGCAGATATTCCAGTTTAACTTTTGCTGTATCATCTTTAACTCAAATATCATTATAATTTCTAAAGTCATGAATCTTAATGCCATTTTTTACAAGTAGCATACGAGTTGAAAGCACTGGAGGATTCAGGTTTAAAAAATAAAAAGTAGTGTGGTTGGGGCTAGGGGACATTTCCTTAGATGGGCATTTTAGTATATACACATGTAATTCTTCACAATTTTTACAATTTTTTCCACTGGAAGGGCCACCACAAAGGGCATGTATCATGTATCAACAATTAGGGCATTCAAGAGGGTACATTTCTCAAATTTCTCTGATACAAATCTCTAAATCTCTAAACAATTAATACAAACAACAGTATGCAATGTTTCACCTGCAAAAGATTGTAACTTTCCCTAATCCTTAGTCCAAGTATTTGTGTCAATGAACATGTCTGTGCCAACACATTAAGTCCTTGTCCTTGCGTCTTGGTAAACCCAGATACCTGTAGATACACACATGTCTCCAAGATGTCTTTTAAAAAACATGTACTGTGTACAAAGATCTGGTAAAATTCTTTATAAAGTCAGTGTTACAATCATGTGTACCAAACATGTATGCACTTCTTGATGGAAATAACATCACAACATTTATGGCTGCCCACTGCTCCGGGTATGTATGTTCACTACTTACTATTCCTAATGTGTGTGCACTAACTGGATAGGTTAAATGCAGAGGACAAATTCCGAGTATGGGTTACCATACTTGGCCTTCACATGTCACTTTCACATTTATTTTCACCAGAAGCTGTATCAAGTTCTTGTATTGACAATGCAAGACGTGAGCACTAAAGTTAAGAATTTAATTCAATTTTAATTAAATTTAATTAAAGAATTTGGATGATGACTCCGATCTTTTACATGTTAATGACATTGATTAGGAGTCGTTTACAAGGCAGAGAGCTGAAACCATTAGTTTGCATGCAAGTTCAAGATCATTTGCGATTCATATTTCACATCTGAAAGAGAGGCCTATGTGTGTTTTCTGTGCGTACGTTCATTCTATGAATCGTACGTATGCATATTTGAAAAATGATTGTAAGATCAAGTTTAGGATGGTTTCTGCGCAACATTTTATAAATGAGGCCCCAGGTCTTTACTTGGTCTCAACCCCTCAAAGACTTTGTCTTGTTTTGGTCTCAAAACACATTGGCCTTTGTGTCGATTTGCATGCAAGTTCAAGATCATTTGCGATTCATATTTCACATCTGAAAGAGAGGCCTATGTGTGTTTTCTGTGCGTACGTTCATTCTATGAATCGTACGTATGCATATTTGAAAAATGATTGTAAGATCAAGTTTAGGATGGTTTGTGCGCAACATTTTATAAATGAGGCCCCAGGTCTTTACTTGGTCTCAACCCCTCAAAGTCTTTGTCTTTTTTTGGTCTCAAAACACATTGGCCTTTGTGTCGACAAATGTATGTAATGTAATGTATATAATATGTGATGTATAATATATGTGTTTGTGTGTGTATATATTATGTATATCTATATCTAAATATCTATGTGTGTGTGTTCTCTAATACTTGGTATTATAAAAGTATAACACTACTTATTATATATATTTGGGTTGAACTGTTCTGGAACAGTGTTGTAAATACAACTTAACCACTGATTTCTAGTCGTGTCCTCTTTTGGAAGGCCAAACAACGCTTTCACAACGAAACACAGCGGCACACATGGCGGGCTTGAGTGAGCGGAGGCCGGTGGGCTCGAGAACGGTGCGGCCGGCGGGCTTGAAGGCAACCACATGTGACGACCCCGGGCTGGACTCCGCTTCGTCCACGGTGAAAGCCGATCCGGTGATCCACAGCGCAAAGTTGATGTATTTCCTCAGTGACCAGCACGGATCAGCTTTAGGCACAACTAAGCGGATATTGTCCTCTAAAAAATTGAAATTGCATCATATGACCCCTTTAAAGAAGGTCATCCCTCCTCTATTACCCAGCAGCAGTTTTAACATTAAGTGACATGACATCTGACGCACAGATGCCATTGGCACATGCCGCTATGCTCAGTGACACTTCCGGTGGCACTTCCGGTTTTCAGTGGCATGTGTCAGTGGACAGTGTTATGTGTAACTAAAACCTGGGACACATGTCAATGGACTGCGTCTTGTGTCAGTTGCCGCGGTGCGGTGCGGTGTGTAAAAAAAATGCTTATTATAAGCGGAAGAGCCATTATTAAAAGACAAGAGCCATAGAAAATCAGCTGTACTACAGCCAGACAAGCGGGACAGCATCTTCAACTTTACAGAGATAGCAGTTCATTTTGACATGCACGCCAAAATTTTACGTACATTTAAAATACTGATTACTAGATTACCACAATAAATTTGTGCACAAAATGTAAAATGTCCATGCTTTAACTTACCTCACCACCGCACAGTTTTGTTTTACACAGTAACAATAGCTTTGTCATAATTAAGTGAATAAAAATAAAAGTGAATAGAAATTAAGTGAATAAGAAATAAATATATATACAAATACACAACTGTCAAAATAGTCATTAGACAATATGTACAGATATGCTATACACAATTATGCAAGGGAATGTGAATAAGATGATCCATTGTGATGATACTTTTATAATGATGTGCTCTAGATAGATGCCAGAAAGTGTAAATAAATTAATACAGATATACATGATATTATAAAGGCCAGACTTAAAATAAACAACCTTCATTAGTAGCAGAAAAATATAATGGGAAAATTATATAAATATAAATGTATAAAATTACCTCACCACCGCACAGTTTTGTTTTACACAGTAACAATAGCTTTGTCATAATTAATGGCCACCTCGGCCACTGTGCCCCCTCACCTCTGGTGCCGTCTTCGTAGTGGGCGCTCTGATTTTAGTCGGTGAGGCTAGGTCTCCCAGGCTGTTAAATACACAGATTAAAAGCGAAATGTTTTCATTTCGGTTCGTTCTTAGCAAAAAAAAAT
>NW_015557064.1:509036-513264 GCF_001515605.1 Sinocyclocheilus anshuiensis | reverse complement strand
GACCAAAAATTACGGAGTAGTCTATTTTATGTTTCAGCTTTTTGATCGCGCCGGCGCCTCACGCGCACACTAAGCTACTGCATTCATTGGAAACAGCGCAACCGTTCACCGTGCTGTTCGGCGTGAGACCCGGTCCACTGTGGCATATTTTTGCTCATTATGATCTTTTTCTGTCGATACTGGAACGCGCGTGAACTACAAAGCCTATTTTACCGAATAAGGCTAATAGTTTAGCTTCAGCTACATCGCACACAGTAACAATAGCTTTGTCATAATTAAGTGAATAAAAATAAAAGTGAATAGAAATTAAGTGAATAAGAAATAAATATATATACAAATACACAACTGTCAAAATAGTCATTAGACAATATGTACAGATATGCTATACACAATTATGCAAGGGAATGTGAATAAGATGATCCATTGTGATGATACTTTTATAATGATGTGCTCTAGATAGATGCCAGAAAGTGTAAATAAATTAATACAGATATACATGATATTATAAAGGCCAGACTTAAAATAAACAACCTTCATTAGTAGCAGAAAAATATAATGGGAAAATTATATAAATATAAATGTATAAAATATCAGTTTCTCAAAAATATTTCTGACACATCTAAAATAAGCATTATTAGTTATTGATAATAGGCCTACTACATTTTTACATTTTGGTATAGGTAACAAAAATTACACGGAATATATTCATCATAATGAGATTAGGCATTTGCAATGTGCTTTCGGGAATTTTATATATGTTTGTTTATATTTATTTAAGTGTAACATTACAGGTGTAGGCCTATAAACAATACAGAATTGTTTAACAAGGCCAATCAGGCGCATATCTTTATATTAACCTATTATAAACTGTATGTTATAAAGTGTGGGGTAAAGCAGGCTGATTTACCCATTAGCCTATAAATCTGAAGCACTAGCATAACACGGCAGATTAAAAAAAGAAAAGTTCCCAGTTTTTATCCCGTTTTTTCCCCCGTTGCATCTGAAAATTACTTTCAGAAACATTTTTTTTTTTCAAAGCAAAAAAAAAAGTGCGGCCCCCCAAAAAATTGTGCCTGCCCCCTCACTTTGTGCGCTCTGGCGCCGACCCTGGTGTCACGTGAACTGCTGCAACCAATCCATTTCCACCTTTTCCTTCTCTCCTCTAGGGTCAGTCGAGTCGGAGGAGCGGAGAAGCGATGGCGGTTTTCTCATAGAGTTCACCAAGGCAAAGTTTAGCTTCTCTGAAAAAGTCTTTGAATCTAAGCGAGAGGGGAAAAGCCGTCAATTTTTGGAGTGCTGGTGAATGACTAAAGTGCGCGCTGGACTGACTGCGAAGCGTTTACTGCTGTGCGTGCGCGCCCGTGACGTGTCCTTGGCGACGGCAGAATTTTGGGAGCCGCAGTTACTAGTTTGTGAACTTCGGAGAGAGAGCTAACGCGTTAGCACGGCTCTTTAGCCCGCTAGTGTAAAGTGTTTCAATTAAGTTTGCCAAAGAGTGTTTATGTGGAGGATTTGTACATGTAGACAAGCAAGGTAATTAGTAACTTATCTTAGGGAGTGAAATAAATCGTGTGTGTATTTAGCTTGATTCATTCGCTTGGGATGAGCAGGTACTTTGCACCTGTAGCCTCACGGCTTGAAAACTCTCTTGACTTTCCCGGTTGGGTATGTTGTTTACCTTAATTTTTACAAACATTAAATTAGTTTGTACTTCTGGTTGCGCTGAAATCGACAGGCTGATAATGTAGCTTTTAACGTTACTCTCAAAAGTAAACTAAAGAGTTAGCGTCGCAAATATTCCAGCTAATGCTGATGTCCCAGCTTCAGAGACACTTCGCACTCCAAGACTGGTTATCTGGCTTGCGTGTGTTAACAAAGCAATGCGTCTCTTAACCTCTATTAAGCCGGATTTAACCTGACCGACTCCCCATTAATGATATAAAGTCACCTGGCTGGGGTTCTTAGGAACTTTTTTGTGTGTACGTGTCATCGAGGAATACGACTACTGGACTAGTTTACTTAGATTTGACATCACGGCACCCTATGGTGCTCCTGCAGGCACCGAGACATGGATGTTCCCCAGGCCGTTTTCCCAAACGGTGAGGGGCGCATGAGCCTCCAAGACCATGTCTGGATGGAGTCCTCCAACTCGGAGGTTTGGGCTCACTCTGTCCCCGTGTGTCCCCGCTCGCTCTGGACCGCGGTGTTTGACTACGAGGCCAGCGGGGAGGACGAGCTCAGCCTGCGGCGAGGAGACGTGGTGGAGGTCCTGTCTAAGGACGCTGCCATCTCGGGAGACGAAGGCTGGTGGACTGGTAAAATTAACCATCGCGTGGGCATCTTCCCATCTAATTATGTTACTTACCAACCAGTCATTTACAGAGCGGTAGGGGATCGCGAGAGTGACCCGTCCGCCCCTGTCCGGATACCGTTTTCTGAACTTGTTCTACAAGAAATCATCGGCGTTGGTGGTTTTGGCAAAGTCTACCGGGGGACCTGGAAGGACCAGGAGGTCGCAGTGAAGGCAGCTCGACAGGACCCCGACGAAGACATTAAAGCGACTGCAGACAGTGTTAAACAAGAAGCTAAACTTTTCTCGATGCTTCAACATCCTAATATTATTAAACTAGAGGGGGTGTGTTTGGAGGAGCCTAACCTGTGTCTGGTCATGGAATATGCCCGAGGAGGGACTCTCAACCGCGCTTTGACGGGCAGAAGGATCCCCCCTCATATCCTAGTGAACTGGGCCGTCCAGATCGCCAGAGGCATGCAGTATCTCCACGAGGAGGCTGTTGTTCCCATTATTCACCGAGACCTCAAATCCAGCAACAGTAAGAGAATTACCACACACACACACACACACACACTCACTCACTCACTCACTCATTAATGCCTACTTATCCTGACCAAGAATTGCAGGTATTTGCTCTACTGTAGAAACACACACGAGGTTGTCACATTGGTATTTCCTTTCACAATTAGCACGTTAATCATTAATCGTTTACAAAGTTTATCATTAGAACATCAACATTTTTTCCATATAAGCCTGTGTTTGGAACCTAAAGTAGGGGAATGGAACACCACGTGCTCATTCTTATAACATGGGTCATCTAGGAATATTCTGGGAATATTTAATGCAACCTGTGTGTAGTGTAGGGAACTGTGGACTCTGTCTTCTAGCTAAAAGCAATATGATTCTTAAAGGAAGCCACTAGCTTGTGAAATCTAAACCCAGAAGAAAAGCTATAAAATTGATGGATGTTCTGAGATTGAATGGTGCCTTTGTAGTTAATGTTAAAGACACTGGACCCTTCCAAGTCCTTCTGGCAACTTCAGCATTCGCTCATCTTAGAGTACAACCTAAGTTGCAAGTTTTTAAATATTTAAAAACCTTCAATGCTTACACTATTTATTAGAACCCTCCCTGTTGTTGCTTGTACTGTTCTAGACAATGTTTAAAACTTGGCTGCCATTTCTCATGTTATTGCCTCCCTAAGATTCATTGTTTGTTGTATTACTCATTTCTAAAGCTTTAGATAAAAGCAACTGCTAACTGAATAAATGTTAATTTATAGTGTAGCAAAATTATCGCAGCATCACACTGCCCTGTATATAAAGTTAAATATAGGATATAGTTATAAAAATAAAGGATATAAGTTATATCTGCATGCATACTGTCCACTCACATAAAGTGATATATACTATATAGTAAATCTCAACTGCCTGATAGTTTTAGTCAGTTAATGTAATTATATGTTATATTTAATAAATGTTTAACAAACATACTACATATAAAACATATAGCTTTACATGAGTATACCGAATGTATTTGTATATTTTATATATATATATATATATATATATATATATATATGATTATGCCCAAAATGCTTAACTACACACACCTCCTCTCTCTCTCTCTCTCTCTCTCTCTCTCTCTCTTTGACAGCGTAGAGAACAATGGCCTTGTTGGAGGGATAGAAAGGGACCATGGTGAACATACTACAGGCAGTGGTTATTGTCTCATGATCTAAAGATGATTTTCTGGCCCATAAAACAGACACTATAGAAATCTGAGCAATGAAAAGACATGTAAGAAAACTGGGGGCAAATCAGAGCAGGATTGTTTTGAACTGGTACTATTCTAGAAGTTTTTAATTTATATATATATATATATATATACAGGGCTCGAAATTAACTTTTTTACTTGGTAGCACTGGTGCTCACA
>NW_015557064.1:501765-508195 GCF_001515605.1 Sinocyclocheilus anshuiensis | reverse complement strand
ATAGCCTTGTTATATATATATATATATATATATATATATAAATATATAAATATAAAAATATAAATATAAATTTATTTTGTTTCAGGTTCGCAGAAAAGAGCTGATCTTCTTTAGTAATAAGACAGCATTCATATCCAACCAACTGGTTTACTGAAATGCATAAAATATTAATACTGATGATTGTGTAATAGGTTGTGGGTGTGTAGAGTTATTCCATTAAATTTTAAACTGTTGCGTTGTTACTTCATGGAAAGCAAACCTGAAAGTGCACAGAAACCAACAGCTGAGATTAACCTGAAAGCATCAAACAGGTGAAACCTGTTTGAAATGGAATCCCAATTTTCATGTTTGTCCCAAAATGAAAGTTTTGTGAATTTTACCTGAGGACTTTCTAACATGCAGGTCTTTTATCTTTTAAAAGACACTGTGTGGTTCTTTTTATTTGCGGTGTCCAGCATGTTTATGAGTTTAAAGGAAATGAATAAAATTGTAAAGGAACTAAAATCCTTTATAATATGAATCCTTTATATATATGAAACTAAAATAATAGTTTCAGCTCTAAATTCTGATTGGATAGCTTTCTCTGCTTATTGCATTAATAAATAAACATTGTGATTTCTGTACTGAACGGTAGGGATGGGAGATATCTTTTGCGATATACCGGTAAAAATTCTCCACACGATAAGAATTTGTCTTCCCGCGATAATAACGATAAAGTCTAGTTGTTGACATTTCTGTGTGCGACTGTGTGGAGTGACGTGAAGGAAGACGGACGTGAAATTGAGCAGCTCCTTCTACAATCTGGAACAGGTTTGGATAGGGCTGTACAGTGTGACAAAAATCGGTCTGAGCCTTGAGTAAATGTACTACAGTAGCACGTGTGCGACACAGTTTTACATGTGTATGAGTCGTTTACAAACCTGTTGTCCAACAAAGATATTTTAATTTATTGACATGCTCTCCATATTAAATTCATAACATAGTCGAGTGTTTGAAATAACATTTTTGTGATCAGACGTGGTTTCGTATCACAGAATAAGGCAGAAATCATACTATTTTATAGCATTATATACAGTGATAAAGACTATGTCGATAAGCATTGCATTATAAATATACTTTATCATTCTAAAAAAATACCCAAGATTGCTTGAAGAACACAGATACCATATATTTTGTGCAATCGCATGTTTATTGTCTTCAGGTTTCCTCAGTTAAAATTTCTCTATCTGCGTTTTATTCAGCTACAGCGATCACTGGATACTTTTTCTGCGCAAGGGCGCCCTCCGGCTTCCAGTATGAATTAAACAGTCATTACATTAAGTGTGTACTCAATAATGCTCACAACACCCTATTTTGGGTAAAAATAGGAAAGATAATACTTTTCTCTAAAGAAACAGGATTCCCTAAATTATCGTCATTGATATCGTTATCGCAATAAATATCAGAAGTTATCGAGATATATTTTTAAGCCCATATCGCCCATCCCTACTGAATGGGTGAAAATGTTATATTAACAATTTGAGACAGTTATACTAAATGTCTTACATTGTAACAGGTCAATAGGAGTGTAGTCAAGGCCAGTCCTCACCACTGTACGCTGAGTAAAGGCTGGGAATGTTAGAAAGTGTTTAATGAAATGTGTCCACAAATAAAAATACTTAGTTACCCCCTTGGGTCATGATGGAAAGGGAGTCACAGTCAGATTAATCAGACATGTAGTTATCAACTGATGGCCTTCCTATTTATTACATACTGATGTTGATAAAGGTCTCAAGTTGGATAAATGTCAAGGACAGAACTGGTGAAAAATAATACTACTCCTGACCTCAGGACGTTCCTCGCTTCAAAGCAAGCTGGCCTACATTCCCATGTTGTTTGTCATTTGGTACGAGACTGTATTGTAAAGTAGAGCGACTTGTATGTCTCTCTGAGTTCTTCATGTAGGCCTGTGTCCTTGAAGATTCCACTTCATGATAAAAGAGTGGAAATATGAGCATCCTCTTAGCATTCCTGTATTGTTGTTCATTGACATAAATGCTCAAAGGCTAAGGCTCGCATGTAGAAAACATTCCCATCATACCTTAAAGTGGCTGATCTGAACAGCCCAATCACTTCTTTTTTTGTCTGTTATTTCGGTTCATTTTTTCACTGCTGACTTTTACAATTAATTTATAACTAATATAGTACAAATAAATAAAACATTTCTCCTGTCTTTTTTATTTTAGTTTTATTACTTGAAAAAATTGAGAATGATGACATTGGTCGAAAAACCCTGAAGATTACTGACTTTGGCCTGGCCCGTGAGTGGCACAAAACGACCAAAATGAGTGCAGCTGGCACTTATTCCTGGATGGCTCCTGAGGTCATCAAGTCCTCTCTGTTTTCCAAAGGGAGTGATGTCTGGAGGTAAGCTGTTATTTTAACTTAATTGCAATGTTGAGCACAAAGCCTGTTATTATTGTGAATTAGTTACTTGAGGTTAGACAATCACTCGGGCATCATAGGCACACTACCAGCTTTTCAAAAATGCAAGCAGGGTAATTATCCTTCTATGATGCATCATTTGAGCATTTTTTATATATTTATCATTTTTAATATAATTACATACTGTATTTTACCCAATGTTTGTGTGCCATGATGAATATACATACATTAGAAAATTGTGTTTTTAGCTTGCCAGCTCCAAACTGTATTGGAAGTGTTCCAAATCAGTCACTTGAGAGAATACGTTTCCATCTGAATACTGCTTTAAAAGGGAACTCCCCGTGTAGGCGTGTAGGTTTTGGAACATGGCTAATACAGAGTATGTAGTGGTTGATTTTGTTTTTAGGTTAACAGAAACTTTAGGTCAGTTTGAACTAGTACAGCATTTTAGTGGTGATCCAGCTGCCCTTTTAACTTGTTTGTGAAAGCTAAATTTGAAGACTCATCCTTTTTCAAACGTTCTCATGCCACTTTGGTCAGAAATTGCTTACAGTATGCCAACACATGATTGGTTTCACTTCTCTCTTCTTTCTTTCCTGACATTGCTAGAACATTGTTTTTCCCTTTCTTTGCCTTATCATGAGGTTAAGAAGAGAACTTAAGTAATTTTAGAAATATTTAGCAATTATAAAATGTTTGCTTTGGGATCAATTTGCGCACTTTCATAATAGGAACAGACCACACATAAGAACACAGGTGCACTCAGTGAGCAACCTTTTATCAGGGAAAAAGTGCTGAGTGCACCAAAGATGCCAGTCTCGTTAATATTGTACATAAGCACTGTTCATTCAGCCCATCTGTGTGATTAATACCAACCCATACCACACTGACACTTCCTTAATGCATTCTATTCTCGGTGCAGCTATGGAGTCCTCCTTTGGGAATTACTGACTGGAGAGGTTCCTTACCGTGGCATCGACGGTTTGGCAGTTGCCTATGGAGTGGCTGTCAACAAATTAACCCTTCCCATTCCATCTACCTGTCCCGAGCCTTTTGCCAAGCTCATGGAGGGTAGGTCTGTTGGTAGTTCACTGATGGTGCTCCTTTGTTCATCCAATGGTTCACTATATGTTATTAACACGCTATGGCATTTTTTGATGTCTGAGCACTGATGCCCTGTTCACACCACCAGTTTGTCTCCGTACTGTAAGTTGCTTGTTGGTGTTCGCTCTAAAGTTATTGGTAGTCTGCATATCACAGATGATGTATATTGATGGTAAAACTAAGATATTCTAATTTGACTAGGTTTTCATTTTCTTGTTGCTAATGAAGTAACATTCTGCTGCTGTTATATAGAATACAGCAGTGCTGGTTCATTAAAACATCCAGATGAACAATCTGTTAAAATACCATTTAAACTGTCTCCTACTGCCAAGGAACTCTTATTTGATTGAGAAAAATTATCATTTATTTTCTCTAATAATGAACATTATGCAAAGAAAACTATCATGCCACTGGACATGCCTACATTGCCTAAATCAGCAGTTCTCTATTGAAATGAATGGGATCATGTTACTGTGTGTCGCTGGCGGTTGTGAACAGGGCTTGAGTGTGAACAATTCCCACTGCAATCAGCAATGACAGTTCATTGAAATGATAACCTATAGGATTCTAACATATTTTGTGCTCATAGAATGCTGGGAGCAGGATCCCCACATCCGCCCATCCTTTGCTTCCATCTTGGAGCAGCTGACTGCCATAGAGGAGGCTGTGATGGCCACCATGCCGCAGGACTCCTTCCACTCAATGCAGGAGGACTGGAGAGTGGAGATTCAAGAAATGTTTGATGAGCTACGCACTAAAGAAAAGGTCAGTTGATCAAGATTTTGTTGGCTTGTCTATTTCTGAGCTTGTTTTACATTGACTTTATTGTTTTGATTTGTGTGCCAAACACTGCACAGACTGTTTTGTAATGAGACAGTGGACCTATTTTTTATTTTTTTTTGGTTCAGATTTGAACAGGGTAACTGTGGTTGAACTTATCCTCTTAAACCCATCTATTACCAATGAAATGGCCTTAAACGTTTGATAAAGTTAATGTGATAAGCTGCTTCCAGTCCTAGCAGCTTGCTATGTTGAAAAGGATTTGCCTTTGGTTGATCAAGAATGCTCTTTCCTGCAAGTCAGCTAAAACTGACATTTTATTCCACGTACATTCTTGATCAGTGAATTTTTCCACTGCTGTAAGTAAAGTCTTCGCACATAAATATTTTTCTTGTTTCGTGATGCGCAAAACTTTTCCTCGCTAGTAAATAAACAAATTGTTCATTCATTAATGAATTGTCTAAATCATTCAAGTGTGTTTCTTGGCAGACTGCCCCAAAGCTTCTTACAGAAGGACTTTAGTCTTTGCAACTTTAGGGATCTTATCTATTCACGAACAGCTTGTAACACTCCAAAGAGAAAGGAAAACTTGAAATCGCATCTTATGACCCCTTTAAATGTTATTGTAAATTGTGGCTGACGTAGAAATGTTTAAAGGGATTTAAATACTACTAAAGGATAACCTTATTTGTGTTCAACAGATTTTCAGCATAAAATCACAGTTCAGGCCTCTCCGACTATGGACAAGAGAAGAAGCCTCAACAGCACCAACTCCAGCCCCCCCAGCAGCCCTACACTGATCCCTCGCCTCAGAGCCATTCAGTGTAAGTGCCCACTCTTTTTACACATTCATGCAGCATCTGCTAGATTGATATTTCCCAATACTTTTGAGATTTTGGGTTAAAAAACCATCAGACATATTGCTGTTTGCAAATAGAAGTTTAAAGTTTTAGTCTTTATTTTAATAGGAAGTTCGACCATTTATCTTTCTAAAATAAACTGAAATTCAACATCATTGTCGTAAACTAATATCAGGATTGGCCCATATCCCTTCTCTGATTAAATGTTTGCCAGTTTCAATTTTCAGTAAAACAAAATCATGTACCAAAGACAGTCTCACTAATCAGTTTATTTGTGAGCAACTCAGTGTGATGAAAAAATTCATCCAGGTCATTGCCAGTCTGAATCTTATGTTTGTTACATGTTTGTAACTTATTTTCTTCCCGTCAGTGAGCCACCCAAGTGACACTAGCCGAAGGGGCAGTATGTTTGTGTATCACCAGTATGTGGATATCACAAGCGAGTGTAAACCTCCTAGCGGGTTTAGGAAGAAAGGCAAGGACACTGTGGTCCTGTGAGACAAAGCCACCCCATCTAACTGTGTGTTGGTGTGATTCCTGATCACTACTGCTCTGGCTTCACAGCATCTCTGTTTGTTTTGGTGACTTTGGGATACAAATGGCTGTCGTAACACATTGCTTGATGCTTTTGAATTTTAATGGTTTGTAATGAGTTTGCTTTGACTGCCTTTGGGGATCATGTATATTTTGGTAGACCTTGAGCTGGTACTTCAGTAGTTTAAGGGCAACCCAATATCCTTCCTGAAGCTCCATTAACAATTTTCGAGAATGATTGTAATGATCTAACACTTGTTCACCAGTGATGATTGACTAAAAAGCTGTTGCTACTCCTCTGTGAAGGACTAATACCGTATTGACCCGAATATAAGACGATGTTTTTTTCTTGGAAATACATCTGAAAAAACGCGGTCGTCTTATATTCAGGGTCTAGACTTTGACATGTCAATAATACACCCACAACAATAGGTGGTGCCAAATACGCATAAAACGAGTGTGCCATGAAATACGTAATGTAATGCGTGTTGTAAAGATCGCGAGTAAAATCAAAAGAAAAAGAAAACCTTACATCTGCATGAGTCGTGACTGTCACGTTAGCCTGATGGGACCAAACTCCCTTTGTGATTTTAAAACGTAAGACAGTACCCAGATTTGAAGACTAGAGTAAAGTAAGATTTAACTTCTACTGTTAATAAGATTTTGGTAGGCTACTATTAGATGGATAGCCTAAATGTCCTAATTCAGATGGGCTACCTGTTTTTTTT